>NC_079189.1:84772905-84897905 GCF_029499605.1 Hyla sarda
GAAGATACGAGATGTGCAGCACCTGAAACTACGGATACTGGAAGCCTGTGCTAGCATTTCTCCTGCGGTGTATATAGTAGTATATAGCAGTGTATACGGATACTGGAAGCCTGTGCTAGCATTTCTCCTGTGGTGTTGCTATCAGTGTGTGAAGAGTGGGAGAAGAAGGTTGCATTGACAATCCAACACAATGGGCAGCACATTGAACACATTTTATAAGTGGTCAGAAACTTGTAATAACTCATGAAAGAATAAAGTTACATTAAAACCAAGCACATCATTGTTTTTCTTGGGAAATTCCCAATAAGTTTGATGTGTCACATGACCCTCTTCCTATTGAAAAAACAAAAGTTGTATTCAAAATGGCCGACTTCAAAATGGCCACCATGGTCACCACCCATCTTGAAAATTTTCCCCCCTCACATATACTGATGTGCCACAAACAGGAAGTTAATATCATATTATTATCATCAATAGTATGAGGAAAAGCAAACTTTTAATAAAGTAGGATAAAATCACATGAATCTTAAAGTATATCAACACCAAGTGAGTGATCGCACGCAAAAATAATCTTAATACAGTGCCAAATAAATTGGCATAGACAGGTAAACACAGGGGTATAAATTGGGGGAGGGTCTGTAAATCTGACCCCTAGTCAACCCTTCTTGGCACAGTAACCGGTCCCTGATTTGTCCTATTAAAGGGGTAGTCCAGTGGTCAAAAACGTATCCCCTATCTTAAGATTGCAGGGGGGGGGGGGTCCGAGCTCTGTCGAGATAGCGCATGCTGACCACCGCATGAAGCGGTGGCCGACACGCCCCCCCCCCCCCCCCCCCCCCAATACATCGATATGGCAGAGCCGGAGATTGCCGAAGGCAGCGCTCCGGCTCCGCCATAGAGTTGTATTGACGGGGCGTGTCAGCCGCCACTTCTTGCAGTGGTCAACACGCCCCCTTCCCGTGGGCTGCCGGGGCCCCATACAGGAGATCGCGGGGGGCCCCAGCAGTTGGACCCCCCGCGATCTGAAACTTATCACCTACCCTTAGGATAGGGGATAAGTTTTTCACCACTGGATATCTCCTTTAATACCCTCAATGTTATTTTATCCTACTTTATTAAAAGTTAAGTTTTATATGCTTTTCCTCATACTGTATTACATGTTCTAATGTGGAGGAATTATTGATTCTCATCCTGGTCACAGCACCCCATTCATTGGCACGGTTTACATTGTTTGCAGAAAATACTCAGCGAAATACGGCACGTGTGACCCTACCCTAAGGGTGTTTTTACATCAGTATCCTGTACATATTTGATGCACTGAATTTGAAGCTGCAGATTTGAAGCTGTGTTCAGTCATTTAGCTTATCTTGAACTCTGCAGCATATAATCTGCAGCTTTAAATCCTGTGCATCAAGTAATGCACAACATACTGTACGTACAAAAACACCCTAAGGGTAGGGTCACACATTGGCCCTCATTTACTATTGCAAACCAGACATGTTTTGTCGGGTTGTGCGCCAGAAATTGTGTCTGCGCCAGAATATTTTCACAAAAAACGACATATTTACTAAGGTTTCCACAGAAAATGAAGTGGATTTGAGCTGAGGAAAACCCCACAGATCAGAGCATGTGTAAAAAAAGCAAAATGTAGGGAAAGTGGAAAATGTAGGGAAACCTTAGTAAATACTGTGGAAAATAAATTGTAGGGAATTAAAACCCACAAAGAAACCTACACAACACTCTTAGTAAATCAGGGCCATAGGTTATTTTTTTTCTACCCATTAAAGTCATTGGGTAGCAAAATAGGCTGCATGTTTTGCTTCCCATTGACTTCAATTAGTAGGAAAAACACATCAGCAAATACACAGCAAAATACGCCATGTGTGACCCTACCCTAAGGGTCAGTTTACACTTGTATTTTCTGTTGCAGGTTTGCAGTAGCAGACTTATCTACCCATTAAAGTCAATGGCCAGCAAAATCTTCTGCAGCAAATCCGCAGCAAAAATAAGCATGTGAACTGACCCGAATGGTATTTTGATACGACTGTTATGTCTGTACAAAAAAATCTGTAGAAATTCAAGGTATACCTGAGATTTCATCTGTGGGGTTAGTCTCCTATCCTGTGGGGTAAATCAACATCCAGGTTTTCTGATGCAGATTCCAATATAAGACAATAATATTCAGATTCTCCCTTTTTATGGGGATTTTAATGCAGAATCTGTGCTGACATCTTATGAAAACAATTGTATGAACATGGCCTGTGTCATCACATGACCAAGACTGATTTTTATCTGCTGCAAAATGGCAATGGAGGTGTTCCATAAGTGACAATGAGAAGGTTCGTACATTTTTAGAGCGAGATGTAACTCCATGTATTAGGAATAAGGCCATTTGTGCACTCATTCCTCTCAGAGGTTTCACGGAGGGCAGTGTTTTCCAAACAGTGTGTCTCCAGCTGTTGCAAAACTTGTCATTTTGCAACAGCTGGAGACACACTGTTTGGAAAACACTGACTTAGGGTATTCATTGGGACCTATTACTCTCCAGCTGTTGCAAAACTACAGTTCCCACCAGCATGCCAGGACCCTTATGCTGGGAATTGTACTTTTGCAACAGCTGGAAAGTCACAGGTTGGGGGTCACTGATATAAAGAATGGCATTTTTACTGACATTGTTGGACCAGTCGCCGGGTAAGAAAACATTGGTAACACAGAGGCTGTACTCAGGCCTCCGGCAGTCCTGCTACATGCTAAGTAATATTGCTGCTCTGCAGTCCTAAGCTAAGCAGGAAACTTATAATTCTATACAATATGTAATCTTACCTTTTTTCCATTTTGCACATCTTTGCCCACATGAGGCTGACAATATTTGGTGCATTCATACCGACAATCTCATGCTGGGTATATGCTTTTATCCATACAAAGGTTATAGCAACCTAAAACAATACTACTACCAGTTAATATGAAACATCTGTAACTGTCTGTGTAGGGTCACCTATAACCCTGATTAATCATAATATTTGGTTACTGTCAAGATACTGATCTCCTACTTACAAAATAATGTTTGCATGCATTACTAGTTCTAATTCTTCTTAACAAATGTCTCCCCCTACAGGACAACCGTGGAATGCTGCATTGGAAATTGTGACTGCACGCTGCTTTGTCTTGTAGCGCCATCTAGTGTTACTTTTACAGAATGCTTGCAAATGATGAGGAAATTGTGTTTTTTTTTCTGTTCTGTGCAGGAGTGTAAGCATGTTGGACATGAGGTATGAAGAGGAAGGAACAATGATGCCGCACAGCAGGGCCCACCAAGAACATCTGCAGTTTGTGAATGATCTTCTCAAAGAGGAGGATGACACGTGGCAGAATGTAGGTAGTTTTTGCCTGTTTAAATGCAACGTCTTTTTCCAGGCTTCTCAACAGTTCATACATCAAATCTTTCTTGTTCCTGAACATTTTATTTTAAAACAACTGAATTATTTTGCACAAGGTATACTTAAATAAAAGCAAATAAATATAAACCTGCCTGTCCCTAATTCTTACCATCTTACAGTAGGTTGGGTAGAAAGAAATAAGGCATAGATGAGTGACAATATGTTTATATAGGAGCTTTACATATAAAATAGAGTTTTAAAGGGGTACTTTGGTGGAATTTTTTTTTTTTTTTTTTAAATCAACTGGTGCCAGAAAGTTTCTTATTTCTTCCAGTACTTATTAGCTGCTGTATGCTCCACATGAAGCATTTTCTTCTTTTCTTTTTGAATTTTTTTTCTGCCTGACCACAGTGCTCTCTGCTGACACCTCTGTTTATCTTAGGAACTGTCCAGAGCAGGAGAGGTTTGCTATGGGGATTTTCTCCTGCTCTGGACAGTTCCTGACATGGACAGAGGTGTCGGCAGAGAGCACTGTGGTCAGGCAGAAAAGAAATAAAAAAGAAAAAGAATTTCCTATGGAGCATACAGCATCTGATAAGTACTGGAAGGATTAAGATTTTAAAATAGAAGTAATTTACAAATCTCTATAACTTTCTGGCACCAGTTGATTTTAAAAAAAACTTTCCACTGGAGTACCCCTTTAATGACATTTATTTTACCCCTTTTAATGCACTGGAGTAATAGTATGAAAAAGTTAAAATAGGTGCCATCAGTAGGGAGCTGAAACGGAATTGGTTAGGGATGTATATTATATAGTTTAATTATTAATTTTTTTATGTAATTTTTTTTCTCTATAAGAACTAATTTTTTTCCAAAATCCTGGAATTAGAATTACAAAAAAAAAAAATTAAATCTGCATTGTTTTGATTCTAATTTACTGTAATCTTGTTCTAGGACCTTGCCCGATGGAAGACCCGCAGGAGAAGTGCATCACAGGACCTGATAAAGAAAGAAGAAGAAAGGAAAAAGATGGAGAGGCTGCTCAGTGGAGACAGTGACTCCGAAAGGAGAAGAAGCATAAAAACATATAAAGAAATAGTGGAGGAGAAGTGAGTCTTTTCTGGTTAATGCAGAGTATATGTGGCATATTAAAGGGTTATTTCCATATGATAAAGTGATGATGTGTCACTAGAAAATAATCTCTGGGCCGGGACCCTTCACCAATGCTGAGAATGAAGGAGCTCTGTGCAGGTTTAGTTCTGCACCCCATCAATGTTTTTCTGCAGAATAATGGTCCTCAGCCATCCACTCTACTGGGGAACTGCAGTAGAGCTCTATCCAGTAAATGCAGACGCCACACTGCCGTGCCCTTCACGGCCTGAGCATGGGAGCCCTGATGCGGTGCCATGACCCCTTTATTTTCAGGATCTGTGGTCAAACCCCCATTGATCATAAAGTGATAGTATTCCCTAGTCATATGCCATCACTTCAGATTGGAATAGCTTTTTCAGTTGCTCTGTATGTCAAATGTTGGTGTCAAAATTTCAGAACAGTTCAAGGATTTGTCCTCTTTACCTCTTATTCAAGCAGATATCTCTGCCAAGACCACATGGTCAGCTGGTACTGTTTATGGACTCACTTAGTGTATTACCGTTTAGAATTATACATTGACATGGTGCCCATTGATGTACGAAATATCCCCTCAGTCATCTTTGTATCTCTTCATAGTAACTTTAGTTTTAGTAATATTTGATTGGGCAATATAATATAATCTGATCTATATATATTGGGCCAGGCAAAATAATCTGATTTCACAATATAATTTAATCTGATTGTAATGGATATGGATATTTTTTTGCTGAAAATGTTTTATCCTATGAAAAAATATCTGCTTGTGCTCACAACTTTATTTGATATATAGCTAGAATTATGAAAAGATTTTTCATCTGGCAGATTTGTTGCAGAAATTTCTGCTCCTGAACAGTTTATTCCATACTGTACGTGTGAATGGGGTTGTGTCTGCATCATCTGCATGGATTCCTGCATTCCCTGAGAGAGTCACAGAAACTGAAGATTTTCTTATATGATCATACTCCAAGGAGCTTCACACGTCCTCATGTTTATATGTATGATGTTTATTTACTGTAAAGAATGTGTGATTTTATGATGTTACAATCATCATAAAATATCAAGTGCTAAAATCACTTTGATCACAAAACAGGGGATTGTGGGAGCTGACATTTGCGTAGGGTTCCCAAGCCACATCTTATCATTGCAGTGATAGTGATGTCACCACTGCAGCCACTAATTAGTTTCCCTAGTTGCCTATGCTGGCAACAACATTTGACATTTTTGAGCATTGTACATAGCCAATAACTGCCTCTAAATTCCTCTCATTGTTTTTATGTCCTAACAGAGAGAGGAGAGAGAAAGAATTGCACGAAGCCTACAAAAATGCTAAGACAAAAGAGGAAGCCGACAAGATTTTGCAGAAATACATAGAAAGGTTTACAATAAGTGAAGCTGTTCTTGAACGTTTAGTGATGCCAAAAATCCTTGAGAGAAGCCACTCGGTGGAGCCAGGCTTACTCTCCTCTACAGAGGACCCCAACCCCCTGAAATATCTGAGGCAAGAGTCTCTACCGTCTCCTAAATTCACATCTACAGTGGAGGCGACCATCTCTCCTACTAGTGAGTCAGACTACAGAACACCAGCAGGTCGGACATCACCAACAAAAAATGTGGTTTCTAAGGCAGTGCCTATGCTGACTGCCAGGCCTTACTCCCAGCCCAGAAGCACACAGCAGGTCTTGAAGACATTCAAGGTAAAAGTTGTGATTGAACTGAAATTATCTACATCAGGAAATAGTATGTCTGGATGTTAAGAAACCTTCTGAATTTGCTTTGTGGAGTGGAATCATGACCCACTCATCTTCTAGAACCCCAATTAATAAGGAAATGTTGAGATCTAGTGGTTTATGATAGATATTTACTTTAAAGTTACTTTTAAGGAAGGACTTGTACAAAATTGTTTATCCTTTATCCTACTTGTCATCTATATGTGCATTGCATTGCATCTACTGGTGCCTTCATTACTTTTTCCGGTCCTGCCCTGGACCATGTGAGTCCCTGAAAATTGTAGCATGTTGTGTGGAGTGTCACTTTATTCATTCCAGTAAGACTCACAAAACCACAAGTCTTACGGGTGGTCTGTGGCAGCTTCCCACCTGGCTTGACTGATAGGTCTCTCCCTATACCCAAGCAAGAAAAGGTCTATTAATCAGGGCTGGCGTGACATCTTGGCACACAGACAAGTACTTACTCAGCCAAACAATGGCCACAGTGGGGATCTGCCTTAACACTATCCATGTGTTTGTAGAGTGTAGTAGGAATAGAAATGGTAAGGGTGGGGGGAAAAAATTGAAAAATGGGGGAGAGAAATAAAATAAAAATTTCCAAGGCTGGTTTTTATTTTTTTTTGGGGGGGGGGGGGAGAAGTAAGTAAAAGTAAGGAATATAACATACAATAGACCTTCACGAAAGACACCTTAGACTTTGTAAGTTCTTCAGTCTCTCCTAAAGATAAACAAATTCTGGAATACAATTCAAACACTGAGAATGCAGTTTTTAACCCGTTCCCGCAAAATCAGGTACATGTACGTGGTGATTAGAGATGACTTCCCGCATCACCACGTACATGTACCTGATAGATATAAACCGTCATGGCGCCGCCGGGCGTTGTGACAGGTTTTTGAGCTTGGCTGTGCTTCACAGCCGAGCCTCCCTGAAGCCGGCCAGGGACCAATCGCAGTGGTCTCCGGCTGGCGATCACTGCTATTGGTCCGTCAGTACAGACAGACCGATAGCAGGGATCTGGTGGGGGTCTCCTCCTTCAGGGGCTCCTCCGTCGCTACACACAGTGAAGCGATCGGTGGTGAGGGGGGCAGCACTCGGGATCAGAGCTGTGCTTCAATCCTGAGTTAACCCTGTCACTGTGACTGCAGCGTCTATTAGGGTTACAGAGGGAGGGAGCAACTTCTGTCACCGATCGGCGCCCTGCAAAGTGAAAGCAGAGTGCCGATGGTTGCCATGGCAACAGTGGCCTCCGTTCTCATGGCAACAGGAGCAGATCAGATGTGTAAAAAAAAAAGTTAAATGTGAAAAAATTTGAAAGAAATCTAATTAAAAAATTTGAAAAATAAAGTGAAAAAATATAAAAAAAATTATAAAATAAATTTTATATATATAAAGAGAGAGAGAGAGAGAGAGAGAGAGAGAGAGAGAGAGAAAATCCAGATAAATCCACAGCACACTTTATCTGGATTTTCTGTGAAGTATATGGACCCTTGACCAAGGTCTGGTTCTGCGTGCTCCCATTCATCTTAGCTCCAAGAGTGCTGCTTTTCTTTGGATATATATATATATATATATATATATATATATATACATACATACATACATACATACACAGTGGGGCAAAAAAGTATTTAGTCAGCCAACAATTATGCAAGTTCTCCCACTTAAAAAGATGAGAGAGGCATGTAATTGTCTTCATAGGTATACCCCAACTATGAGAGACATAATGAGAAAAAAAATCCATAAAATCACATTGTCTGATTTTTTAAGAATTTATTTGCAAATTATGGTGGAAAATAAGTATTTGGTCAATAACAAAGGTTCATCTCAATACTTTTGTTATATACCCTTTGTTGTCAATGACAGAGGTCAAATGTTTTCTGTAAGTCTTCACAAGGTTTTCACATACTGTTGCTGGTACACTGCTTAAAAAACTAAAGAACACTAATGTGATGTCCCAGTACAGGTACATGGTCCTGTACTACTTCTAGGCCCTGTCAGGTTGTGTCCCTCAGTGACCTGGTGGCTCCCCTGCAGGGTCTCCCCTTGTTCTCCTGTTGGTTTAATAAATGTGTGTATGTTCCTTTAATGCATAGACAGGATCCTATGTCTAGATAGTCTCAAGGACCTGTGGGAGATCTAAAGGATCTGTATGTAAGTTGGTCACGTGATGTTAAGTCACATGATCTGTTGTCACATGTACCTCCCAGAGAGCACCAGCTTTATCCTATGATCCATAGCTTGACCAATGGGCTTTAGTCCAGCCCCCCACTATATGATAGTACAAGAGAGAGAATTGCAAATGGCCACCCCTTTAAAGTCTTTGCTGAAGCAGCAGCTACCAGAGATCTCAGGACAAGTGTTCAGCATCTTGCAGGCCACAAAGCTGCAGTCTCCAGTAAGTCTACAAGTCTATGTCCACTGTCACTGAAACTAGTCAAGTCTAATTACAAGTCAAGTTAATTACAAGTATTGGTCCAGCAAGCTGCGAGGTCCTCTGGGTCCTGGCCACCTCTCTTTGAAATGTGGCCTTAGCTGTGAAGATAATTACACCAGTCTTCTATTCAGTAAAGCCTCCGTTTGACCATAACTGGTTGTGGACTCTTTATTTACTACCAGCCCGTGGTATAGCGTGTGGTGTTCTGGAACCCAACAACCATACATCACAAACACATAGGAGTTAATACCATCCAACCCCCCGGGGTTAGTAACATCAGATCCCACCATCGCCACACAGTGGTCCCACCATTCACCCAGAGGGTCACCACACTAAGATAACACCTCCTAGATCTGAGTGAATTAACTAATCGTATGAAATACTTTTGTCTTTACATACACTGCTCAAAAAAATAAAGGGGACACTCAAACAACATAATGTAACTCCAAGTCAATCACACTTCTGTGAAATCACACTTTCCACTCAGGAAGCAACACTGATTGACAATCAATTTCACATGCTGTTGTGCAAATGGAACAGACAACAGAAATGATAGTCAATTAGCAAGACACCCCCAATAAAGAAGTGGTTCTGCAGGTGGTGACCACAGACCACTTCTCAGTTCCTATGCTTCCTGGCTGATGTTTTGGTCACTTTTGAATGCTGGTGGTGCTTTCACTCTGGTGGTAGCATAAGACAGAGTCTACAACCCACACAAGGGTTTCAGGTAGTGCAGCTCATCCAGGATGGCACATCAATGTGAGCTGTGGCAAGAAGGTTTGCTGTGTCTGTCAGCATAGTGTCCAGAGCATGGAGGCGATACCAGGAGACAGGCCAGTACATCATGAGATGTGAAGGAGGCCATAGGAGGGCAACAACCCAGCAACAGGACTGCTACCTCCGCCTTTGTGCAAGGAGGAGCTGGAGGAGCACTGCCAGAGCCCTGCAAAATTACCTCCAGCAGGCCACAAATGTACATGTGTCCACTCATCAAATGGTCAGAAACAGACTCCATGAGGGTGGTATGAGGGCCCGACATCCACAGGTGGGGGTTGAGCTTACAGCCCAACACCGTGCAGGACGTTTGGCATTTGCCAGAGAATACCAAGATTGGCAAATTCACCACTGGCGCCCTGTCATCTTCAGATGAAAGCAGGTTCACACTGAGCACATGTGACAGACGTAACAGTTTCTGGAGAACTTTCTTCTGCCTGCAACATCCTCCAGCATGACCGGTTTGGCTGTGAGTCAGTAATGGTGTGGGGTGGCATTTCTTTGGGGGGCCGCACAGCCCTCCATGTGCTTGCCAGAGGTAGCCTGACTGCCATTAGATACCGAGACGAGATCATCATTCACTTGTGAGATCATATGCTTGTGCAGTTGGCCCTGGGTTCCTCCTAATGCAAGACAATGCTAGAGCTCATGTGGCTGGAGTGTGTCAGCAGTTCCTGCAAGAGGAAGGCATTGATGCTATGGACTGGCCCGCCTGTTCCCCAGACCTGTTCCCCAGTACATCTGGGACATCATGTCTCGCTCCATCCACCAACGCCACGTTGCACCACAGACTGTCCAGACTCATCAGGAGCATGCCCAGGCATTGTAGGGAGGTCACAACCCCCATCAGTAGACGGCTGGCCCTTATACCATCCTTATTGAGTCTGTTTCTGACCGTTTGAGTGGACAAATGCACATTTGTGGCCTGCTGGAGGTCATTTTGCAGGGCTCTGGCAGTGCTCCTCCTTGCACAAAGGTGGAGGTAGAGGTCCTGCTGCTGGATTGTTACCCTCTTACGGCCTCCTCCACGTCTCCTGATGTACTGGTCTGTCTCCTGGTAGCGCCTCCATGCTCTGGACACTATGCTGAAAGACACAGCAAACCTTCTTGTCCACAGCTCGCATTGATGTGCCATCCTGGATGAGCTGCACTACCTGAGCCACTTGTGTGGGTTGTATACTCCGTCTCATGCTACCACTAGAGTGAAAGCACCACCAGCAGTCAAAGGTGACCAAAACATCAGCCAGAAAGCTTATGAATTGAGAATTAGTCGGTGGTCCCCACCTGCAGAACCACTCCTTTATTGGGGGTGTCTTGCTAATTGCCTATAATTTCCACCTGTTTGTTCCATTTGCACAACAGCATGTGAAATTGATTGTCAATCAGTGTTACTTCCTGAGTGGACAGTGTGATTTCACTAAAGTGTGATTGACTAGGAGTTGCATTGTGTTGTTTAAGTGTTCCCTTTATTTTTTTGAGCAGTTTTTTTTTTACCCATTCCTCCATGCAGTGATTTTTTGGGGGGCTGTCGCTGGGCAACACAGACTTTCAACTCCCTCCAAAGGTTTTCTATGGGATTGAGATCTGAAGACTGGCAAGGCCACTCCAGGACCTTGAAAAATGCTTCTTACAAAGCCACTCCTTCCTTGCCTAGGTGGTGTGTTTGGGATCATTGTCATGCTGAAAGACGCAGCCATGTTTCATCTTCAATGCCCTTGCTGATGAAAGGAGGTTTTCACTCAAAATCTCACGATACATGGCCCATTCATTCTTTCCTTTACACAGATCAGTTGTCCTGGTCACTTTGCAGAAAAACAGCCCCAAAGCATGATTTTTCCACCCCCATGCTTCACAGTAAGTATGGTTTTCTTTGGATGCAACTCGGCATTCTTTCTCCTCCAAACACGACGAGTTGAGTTTTCCACAAAAAGTTCTACTTTGGTTTCATCTGACCATATGACATTCTCCTAATACTCATCTGGATCATCCAAATGCTCTCTAGCAAACTTCAGACAGGCCAGGACATGTACTGGCTTAAGCAGGGGGACACGTCTGGCACTGCATGATTTCAGTGCCTTGAGGCGTAGTGTGTTATTGATGGTAGCCTTTGTTACTTTGGTTCCAGCTCTCTGCAGGTCATTCACTAGGTTCCCCCATGTGGTTCTGGGATTTCCTGTGATCATTTTGACACCACAGGGTGAGATCTTACGTGGAGCCCCAGATCGAGGGAGATCATCAGTGGTCTTGTATGTCTTCCAATTTCTAATAATTGCTCCCACAGTTGATTTCTTCACACCAAGCTGCTTGCCTATTGCAGATTCAGTCTTCCCAGCCTGGTGCAGGACTACAATTTTGTTTCTGGTGTCCTTCGACAGCTCTTTGGTCTTGGCCACAGTAGAGTTTGGAGTGTGACTGTTTGAGATTGTGGACAGGTGTCTTTTTTTTTATACTGAGAACAAGTTCAAACAGGTGCCCTTAATACAGGTAACGAGTGGAGGACAGAGGAGACTCTTAAAGAAGAAGTTACAGGTCTGTGAGAGCCAGAAATCTTGCTTGTTTGTAGGTGACTAAATACTTATTTTCCACCACAATTTGCAAATAAACTCTTTAAAAATCAATGTTTTATGTGATTTTATGGATTTTTTTTTCTCATTATGTCTCTCATAGTTGATGTATACCTGTGATGAAAATTACAGGCCTCTCTCATCTTTTTAAGTGGGAGAACTTGCACAATTGGTGGCTGACTAAATCCTTTTTTGCCCCACTGTGTGTGTGTGTGTGTGTGTGTGTATATATATATATATATATATATATATATATATATATATATTACACCCCAAAACACACCCAAAAATAGTCCCCCAAAAAACACCAACATGTCCTGCAAAAAAAGAGTCCTCACACAATTGCGTCAGTGAAAAAATAAAAAAGTTATGGCTCACAGAATAAGGGACTTTACAAACATGATTTTTTTTTAACAAAAATTGTTTTTATGCTATAACTTAAATAGAATATAAAAAAAAAGTATATAAATTTGGTATCACCATAATTGAATCAACCTGCAGAGTAAAGTTAACATGTCATTTATACCACATGACTAATGACCTAAATTGTTTTTATAAAAAAACAACCGCAGAATAGATTTTTTTTTATGTATACCACCTCGTAAAAAATAAAATAAAAAAAAGATTAGTGTCACGTACCCCAGAAGGGTACCAGTGAAAGTGTCAACTTGTCTCCCAAAAATGTTTTTGCACCCCAAGGCTTCTGCGACTTTATATGATGCCAGCAAAATATGCTAAATGTCTGAGGCCTGTGCGTGAGACACCTAGCGCACAAAGGCCACATATGGGATATTTCTAAATACCTCAGAATTTGGGGGATAAATCTTGAGTTATATTTCTTTGTCAACACCTACTGTGTTACAGAAAAAATTGATATAAATGAAAAATCGGCAAAAAAAAATGAAATTACAAAATTCGGCATCCACATTGCTTTAATTTCTGTGTAATGCCTTAAGGGTTAATAAACTTCTTTTAATGTCATTCTGACTTCTTTAAGGGGCTCAGGTTTTAAAACGGGGTGATTTATGGGGTATCTAACATACAGGCCCCTCAATTCCACTTCAGAACTGAACTGGTCCCTGAAAAATAAGATTTTTAAATGTTCTTGAAAATATGGAAAATTGCTGCTAAACTTATAAACCTTCTAACATTCTAAAAAAGTTAAAGAATGTTTATCAAATGATGGGAACATAAAGTAGACATATTGTAGATGTGAATTAATCATTCATTTTGTGCTTCATGACTATTTATAATTTTTTATTTTTTTCCGCTAAATTTTTCATTTTTTTTTTTACAAAAGAACGCTAAATATATCAATCAAAATTTACCATTAATATAAAGTATGTCACCAAAAACTATTTCAGAATCGCTTTCATAAGTAAAAGCGTTCCAAAGTTATTACCAAATAAGTGGACAAAATTTGCCTTGGTCATTAAAGGGGTTATCCAGGGAAAAAAAAAATTTTATTTATCAACTTGCTCCAGAAAGTTAAACAGATTTGTAAATTACTTCTATTAAAAAATCTTAATCCTTTCAGTACTTATGAGCTGCTGAAGATGAGTTGTTCTTTTCTGTCTAAGTCCTCTCTGATGACACCTGTCTCGGGAACTGTCCAGAGCAGAAGCAAATCCCCATAGCAAACCTTTTCTACTTTGTGCAATTCCCGAGAGAAGCAGAGATGTCAGCAGAGAGCACTGTTGTCAGACAGAAAAGAACAACTCAACTTCAGCAGCTGATAATTATTGGAAGGATTAATTTTTTTTATAATAGAAGTCATTTACAAATCTGTTTTACTTTCTGGAGCCAGTTGATATAAAAAAAATAAGGTCAAAACAAGCTAATGAGTAAAGGGGTTGAAGAAGCGCAATATACATTCCTGTCTCTAGAGGAGCTGCAGGGAAAATGTTTCAATACAGTTTGGTTGTTACTGGGCTCCATCTTGTTGGTATTACAGTAGTTGATGTTTCTATACCCTAACATTGGCCTTAATTAACATTTATCTATCTGATTCCTGTTAATGTTCTTCCCCATCAAAGATAGCATTTGCCTGTTTTGAGTCTGGCTGACTAGTAAATTGGTTTTATTTTTCTCCTTTTAGCACCGTAATGGTTTTAAATGTTTAAAACTACTCCACTGCAATTTTTTTTATTGAAATAAATAAATGTTATAAATAAATTTTAATAAAAAAAATAAATAAATAAATAAAAAATAACAAAAACAGTTTTTTCCATGGCATCAGAATTTCGGGAAATTTTACACACTTTGGGGGAGATTCATCAAAAACTGTTCCTTTGGACAGGTTTTGATAGATCTCCCCTTTGTGTAGATTTTGTACAATGTTAACCGCTGAGCCACCATGCTGCCTATAAAACTAAAAGCTCTGGCGCTGCACATTACCAGCCTTTGCCCATATTGCATGTCTTCACCCTTATATCTAAACCAACATTTTCTTGGTCTCTATAGATAGATGGCAAAATTAGTGTGAACGGAGAAGCACTTAATGGTACAGAGGAACAGAAAGAATCCTCTGTCACCTCAACCTTCACTCCCTCGCTGACCAGATCACAGAGGTTTGAAGGTGTTGCCAGAGTTGATGCACCAACAACTGAACAGAAGACAGATATTTCTTCCATTGAACTTCACCTAACAAGACCGAATGTGCA
Organism: Hyla sarda; assembly: GCF_029499605.1. Lineage (NCBI taxonomy): Eukaryota > Metazoa > Chordata > Amphibia > Anura > Hylidae > Hyla > Hyla sarda. The sequence continues at coordinate 84,787,577 of NC_079189.1, forward strand.
TAGTCCTGACAAGGATCCCAAAGTAAGGACAGCCTTTGTTATTGTGTTGACGGACACACTTCCTTGATGTTCCCAATTCCAAGGTCTGCAGAATTGTCTTTACTGAATGAATTTTCTTCATATGTTCTCACCAGGTAACCTCTGAAGGGATAAACCATGCAAACCAAGTGAATGCAATGGATTCTTCTTTGACAACTGAACATGGCCACACAGAACAAACAAAAGGTTTGTATATTGTTTGATCTAACATTCCCTAACTATAGTCCACAACAGATCAGAACAGATTAATAATTTTTGTACAGTATTTAAACCTCTGCATTGAAATTAGTGGGACTTACTAAGTGCTACTTTAAAAAGAGCACCTGTCATCAAAGCATATTTTGTAAACTAAATCAGATTATATTCCCTAACTACTCCTAATACCCCTTTCGGAGCTTTGAAAAGCTCTGTGTCATACCTTTCCCCTTGCTCACATTGTGTGAGCTCCCAGCAGGAGAAAGTGGGTGTTCCCCAGCTGGCGCTACATCACTGAAGCCTGAGAGCTCTGCCTCGCCATGCCCCACACGCACTTCCTGAGTTAGACCAAACTAACTGTTTGACTTGCGGCAGGGAACAGAACATAGCTACCTAGTGGCCATTTTTCCCACTCACATTAAAAACATATAAAGGGTAAGAATTTCAACAGCATGATAATAGCAAAGTGTCTTGTAATTACAGTTATGGCCGTACATGTTGGCACCCCTGAAATTTTTCTAGAAAATGAAGTATTTCTCACAGAAAAGTATTGCAGTAACACATGTTTTGCTATACACATGTTTATTCCCTTTGTGTGTATTGGAACTAAGCCAAAAAAAGGAGGAAAAAAAGCTAATTGGACATAATGTCACACCAAACTCCACAAATGAGCTGGACAAAATTATTGGCACCCTTAATTTAATATTTGGTTGCACACCCTTTGGAAAAAAATAACTGAAATCAGTAGCTTCCTATAACCATCAGTGAGCTTCTTACACCTCTCAGCCGGAATGTTAGACCACTTTTCCTTTGCAAACTGCTCCAGGTCTCTCTTATTGGAAGGTGCCTTTTCCCAACAGCAATTTTAAGATCCCTCCACAGGTGTTCAATGGGATTTAGATCTGGAATCATTGTTGGCCACTTCAGATCTCTCCAGAGCTTTGTTGCCATCCTTTTCTGGGTGCTTTTTGACATATATTTGGGGTCATTATCCTGCTGGAAACCCAAGATCTCGGATGCAAACCCAGTTTTCTGACACTGGGTTGTACAGTTTTCATGATGCCTTGCGCATTCAAGGCATCCAGTGCCAGTGGCAGCAAAACAACCCCAAAACATCATTGATCCTCCACCATATTTCACTGTAGGTACTGTGTTCGTTTCTTTGTAGGCCTTATTCTGTTTTCAGTAAACAGTAGAATGATGTGCTTTACCAAAAAGCTCTATCTTGGTCTCATCTGTCCACAAGACATTTTCCCAGAAGGATTTTGGCTTACTCAAGTTCATTTTGGCAAAATGTAGTCTTGTTTTTTTATGTCTATGTGTAAGCAGTGGGATTCTCCTGGGTCTCCTGCCATAATGTTTCATTTCATTTAAATGTTGACAGATAGTTCGCGTTGAAACTGATGCTCCCTGAGCCTGCAGGACAGCTTGAATATCTTTGGAACTTGTTTGGGGCTGCTTATCTACCATCCGGACTATCCTGCGTTGACACCTTTAATCAATTTTTCTCTTCCGTCCATGCCCATGGAGATTAGCTACAGTGCCATGGGTTGCAAACTTCTTGATAATGTTGCGCACTGTGGACAAAGGCAAATGTAAATCTCTGGAGATGGACTTGTAACCTTGAGATTGTTGATATTTTTCCACAATTTTGGTTCTCAAGTCCTCAGACAGTTCTCTTCTCCTCTTTCTGTTGTCCATGCTTAGTGTGGCACACACAGACACACAATGCAAAGACTAAGTGAACTTCTCTCCTTTTTTTATCTGCTTTCAGGTGTGATTTTTATGTTGCCCACACCTGTTACTTGCCCCAAGTGAGTTTAAAGGAGCATCACATGCTTGAAACATTCTTATTTTTCCACATCCATCCCATTTTTGAAGTTTGGTGGGACATCATGTCCAATTTGCTTTTTTTCCTCCCTTTTTTTGAAATGTATAACAAAACATGTGTTACTGTAATCCTTTTCTGTGAGAAATACTTCATTTTCTAGAAAAATTTCAGGGGTGCCAACATTTACGGCCATGACTGTATATAAAGAACAATATATTAAAAGTTAAGTTTGGTGACTGGTACTCTTTAACCCCTTAAGGACGCAGGACGTAAATGTACGTCCTGGTGAGGTGGTACTTAACGCACCAGGACGTACATTTACGTCCTAAGCATAACCGCGGGCATCGGAGCGATGCCCGTGTCATGCGCGGCTGATCCCGGCTGCTAATCGCAGCCAGGGACCCGCCGGCAATGGCCGACGCCCGCGATCTCGCGGGCGTCCGCCATTAACCCCTCAGGTGCCGGGATCAATACAGATCCCGGCATCTGCGGTAGTTCGCGATTAAAATGAACGATCGGATCGCCCGCAGCGCTGCTGCGGGGATCCGATCATTCATAACGCCGCACGGAGGTCCCCTCACCTTCCTCCGTGCGGCTCCCGGCGTCTCCTGCTCTGGTCTGTGATCGAGCAGACCAGAGCAGGAGATGACCGATAATACTGATCTGTTCTATGTCCTATACATAGAACAGATCAGTATTAGCAATCATGGTATTGCTATGAATAGTCCCCTATGGGGACTATTCAAGTGTAAAAAAAAATGTAAAAAAATGTAAAAGTAAAAGTAAAAAAAAAGTGAAAAATCCCCTCCCCCAATAAAAAAGTAAAACGTCCGTTTTTTCCTATTTTACCCCCAAAAAGCGTAAAAAACATTTTTTATAGACATATTTGGTATCGCCGCGTGCGTAAATGTCCGAACTATTAAAATAAAATGTTAATGATCCCGTACGGTGAACGGCGTGAACGAAAATTTTTTTAAAAAGTCCAAAATTCCTACTTTTTTAATACATTTTATTAAAAAAAAAATTATAAAAAATGTATTAAAAGTTTTTTATATACAAATGTGGTATCAAAAAAAAGTACAGATCATGGCGCATAAAATGAGCCCCCATACCGCCGCTTATACGGAAAAATAAAAAAGTTATAGGTCATCAAAATAAAGGGATTATAAACGTACTAATTTGGTTAAAAAGTTTGTGATTTTTTTTAAGCGCAACAATAATATAAAAGTATATAATAATGGGTATCATTTTAATCGTATTGACCCTCAGAATAAAGAACACGTCATTTTTACCAGAAATTGTACGGCGTAAAAACAAAACCTTCCAAAATTAGCAAAATTGCGTTTTTCGTTTTAATTTCCCCACAAAAATAGTGTTTTTTGGTTGCGCCATACATTTTATGATATAATGAGTGATGTCATTACAAAGGACAACTGGTCACGCAAAAAACAAGCCCTCATACTAGTCTGTGGATGAAAATATAAAAGAGTTATGATTTTTAGAAGGCGAGGAGGAAAAAATGAAAACGTAAAAATTAAATTGTCTGAGTCCTTAAGGCCAAAATGGGCTGAGTCCTTAAGGGGTTAAGACTTGTCATAAATTCACTGGTCAGGAACGGTGACAACTAGATGTTCATGAACATTTGTCCCAAAAATAATACCAAATGAGGTTAGCTACCAAATGCTGTAGTATAATGGTATTTCTACAACCCCTATATAGAAATGGTCTTTATTAAGTATGGTGTTAATTTTTTGTGATTTTTTTTTTCTCAGATTCCACACAGTCTCTTATACTAAGCAAAGAAGAACCCATCATGACCACACTATCAGTCACTACAACTGAACCCACAGTAAATGGAAAGGATCTGGAAGAAGAACAAAAAGAGGACTCTAAATCACTGGTTATGCATTGGGTAATACATATTTTTATAATATTTTCCTTTTTAATGAGCTTAGTCAGATTTATGCTTTATATTACAGAAAGTGAGAGATGCTTTTTGTAGTCACCCTCTGTTTTGTTCCTTAGTTTGAGCAAAAATTTGTCTCTTACAACTTATAGTCATATTGGGTGCAGAGAGATTGTTCTTTTGTTTGAGGTGTAATCCTGTACAGGTCCCAACATTTCAAATATGCTACTTGTTGACAACAAAACATCTTTGCAAGGTAAAAGTTTTTAAAATAAGCTTTTAAATGGAATCTGTCAGTAGTTTTGAACCCTCAAAGCTCAATCAGTATTTTAGAAGATCTTACTACTGTATAAAATGTCAAATTTAATACTATAAATCAGATTTTGGGGTCCACAGCTGCAGGGCCGTCTTTCTTATCAATTGGTGGCTAACCATTAGGATATGTCATTAGTTTTTTGTTCGGTGGAAGTAAAACTGGCAGAACCTAAGAATGTTAGGTGCTGGTAAAGTGCCACGTGCCCTTCAGTTTTTTTCCTGCATAGCATCACTCCCGGCTTAATTTTGGAGAGGGAGACCTCGCCTAACTTACCTTCCTTAATTTGCATGACACTTCTCTTGTATGGGTGTTTGAAATGTGGTTATTCTTTCTGTCAGAAATAATCCTTACTCGTACTTTGGCAAAACAATGCTTGCATTTATTTTAAGCAAAAACACAACATAGTAAACAAAGACAATATTCAAGGAAATTATGGGTTTAGTTGCAGCTACCGTAGTGGCACAAGGCACACCGCATGCCACATAATCTGCTCTTAAAGGGGTTGTGCGCTCCCCGGCCTTTCGGAGCTTCGCTCACAGCGTCCGGAAGTTCATTACTCCGAACGCTGTGTGCGGGCTTCCGTGTTCGTGGCCGCCCGCTCGTGACGTCACGCCCAGCCCCTCGTGATGTCGTGCCCCTTCCCATAGACTTTCGTTGAGGGGCCGGGCGTGACATCACGAGGGGGAGGCCGCGAACACGGAAGCCCGCACACAGCGTTTGGAGTAATGAACTTCCGGACGCTGCGAGCGGAGCTCCGAAAGGCAGGGCAGCTCACAACCCACTTTCTATAAAATGAGTGGCTCTAGAATGTTTTTCTAATTCTAGATAAACACTTTAATTCCTTGCTACAAAACGCGAGCTCAGGAGCTGAGCTTGCTTTATCTTTAAGAATCTGATTGTGATCCCTAATAGAAGCGAGCTCAGGAGCTGATCTAGCATCATACAAGCATGGTCCCGGCTACTATCAGCAGCCAGGACCTGTTTAAGCAGATGTCTGGTATTTACTCTTAAGACATGATGATCAAAGTTGATTGCCACGTCTAAAGTGAAAGTGAACGCTTCCTGGCAGCTCAGTCAGGCTGATTGGGACCACCGCGGTGTCCCAATCAGCTAGGATGCACGAGGAGGGTCCCCTACCTGCCTCCTCTGCATCCCATCGCCAAATGACTGCTCCGTGCCTGAAATCCAGGCAGAAGCAGTCAACAATGATCAATGCTATGCAATGACAATGCATTGGGGGCTATAACATTGCAAAAAAAAAGTGAAAAAAAGTCAATAAAGATGATTTAACCCCTTCCCTAATAAAAGTTTGAATCACCCCCCTTTTTCCATTTTTACAAATAAAACTGTGTAAATAAAAATAAACGTGGTATCGCCGAATGCGTAAATGTCTGAACTATAAAAATATATAGTTTCCAGATCATGACGCAAAAATTAAGCCCTCATACCGCCCCATACATAGAAAAATAAAAAGGTTATAGGGGTCAGAATATGACAATTGTAAACATATTCATTTTCATGCATGTAGTTATGATTTTTTTTTCAGAAGTAAGACAAAATCAAACCTATATAAGTAGGGTATCATTTTAACCCCTTAACGACAACGGACATAAATGTACGTCATGGTGCCGTGGTACTTAACGCACCATGACGTACATTTACACGCCACCATGATCGCGAGCACCTGTGCGGGGCTTCCGGCAGGTCCCAGCTGCCATCGGCAGCCAGGGACCATCCGCAATCGCACGGATGTCTGCCAGTAACCCCTCAGATGCCGTGATCAGTACAGATCAAGGCATCTGCGGCAGTGCGGTACTTTGAATGGATGATCGGATCGCCCGCAGCGCTACCGCGGGGATCCGATCATCCAGCATGGCAGCCGGAGGCCCCCTCACCTGGCTCCGGCTTTCTCCCGGGGTCTTCTGCTCTGGTCTGAGATCGAGCAGACCAGAGCAGAAGATCACCGTTAATACTGATCAGTGCTATGTCCTATACATAGCACTGAAGAGTATTAGCAATCAAATGATTGCTATAAATAAAAATAAAAAAGTAAAAAAATTTGAAAAACCCCCTCCCCCAATAAAAAAGTAAAACTTCCGTTTTTCCCATTTTACCCCAAAAAAAGCGTTAAAAAAAATTGCTGCTTTTATGTCGCATTTTATTCCCAAAAAAACGTTATAAAAATGTATAAATAGTAAAACCTAAGCAAAAGTAGTACTGATAAAAACTACAGATCATGGCGTAAAAAATGAGCCCTCATACCGCCCCATATACGGAAAAATTAGAAAGTTATAGGTGGTCAAAATAGGGCAATTTCAAACATACTAATTTTGTTAAACAGGATTTTTTAAGCGGTACAATTATAGAAAAGCATATAACATGGGTATTATTTTAATCATGTTGACCCACAGAATAAAGAAAACATGTCATTTTTACTGGAAAGGGTACAGCGTTAAAACAAAACCTTCTAAAATTTGCTAAATTGCGTGTTTTCTTTTCAACTTTCCCACATAAATAATATTTCTTTGGTTGCGCAGTAGATTTTATGGTAAAATAAGTGATGTAATTTCAAAGTACAATTGGTGATGCAAAAAACAAGCCCTCATATAGGTCTGTGGATGGAAATATAAAAGAGTTATAATTTAGAAGGCGAGGAGGAAAAAATGAAAATGCAAAAATAAAATTGGTCTGGTCCTTTAGGCCAAAATGGGACTGGTCCTTAAGGGGTTAATCATATGGACATACAGAATAAAGATAACATGTACTGCGTAGAAACGGAAGCCCCCATAAGTTACAAAATTGTGTTTTTCCTTTAATTTTGTCGCACAATGATTTATTTTTTTTGGTTTCACCGTAGATTTTTGGGTAAAATGACTGATGTCATTATAAAGTAGATTTGGTGGCACAAAAAAGTAAGCCATCATATGGATTTTTAGGTGCAAAATTGAAAGGGTTATGATTTTTAATAAGGAGGAAAAAACGAAAGTGTAAGAATGGAAAAATGCTATGTCCTTAAGGGGTTAAATGGGCACTATCAGAGTAAAACAACTTTTTATATGTTGTACATCTTGGCAAAACATTAACCTTTCTAATATACTTCATAAGAACATTTTATTTCCTTTTTATAGAAATCATTGCTTTGTCCAAGCTGAAGCACAGGCATGGACAATGTCCAGTAAGTGAGGATGGGCTAGCACTCCTCTGTGCTGTCTGATAGAACAGGAGAGAGCACAGAGGAGTACTATAAGACAGGAGAGAGCACAGAGGAGTACGATCAGGAGAGAGCACAGAGGAGTCCTATCAGAAAGGAGAGAGCACAGAGGAGTCCTATCAGACAGGAGAGAGCACAGAGGAGTACTATCAGACAGGAGAGAGCACAGAGGAGTACTATCAGACAGGAGAGAGCACAGAGGAGTACTATCAGACAGGAGAGAGCACAGAGGAGTACTAGCCCACCCTAACTTACTGGACTTTGTCCATTCCCGTGCTTCAGCTTGGACAAAACCATGATTTTATAAGCTATGATTTCTATAAAAGGGAAAATAAAATTTTCTTATAGGGATATATGAAAGGTTAAACGTTTTTGTATCTGACAGTGCCCATTTTCTGTTTGTGTAAAGTCATAGGATGGATTTACATATGGATTTAGTTCTGGGTTTAATTGAAGTTTTTTTGTTTTTCAGTCTTTGAAATCCTCTATTAAGGAACAAAATGATACTGCCCTGTGTCAGGACAAGAGAAAGGCTGAAGATGACATAGATGCACTACAGAAAGAGAAGCATGGTGCGTACATATAGCGCCTCCCCCTGATGGCATGACACACCATTCACCCACATGGACTGGAATAGGATCGGGGTTGCAGTGTTTTAGCAGACATTGTTCGTCAGTGTTTTAAGCCATTTCTTATATTTTTTTTGTACATAAATGAATTTACCTACTATGCAATGTAGTATTGTTTATTCCACTAAATAAAAGCACATTTACAATGATGCCCCAGTGTGAATCTCCAATAAGTATCCTGAAGATACCCATATGTCCAGAACTATTTTAGATAGCGAGAAACATCTGTTATAGCCATGGACTAGCTGCCATGGTTAAGAAGTTGCTAAAGTGACAACAATGTAAATACTTGAATTGAAAATTATTTTTGAGAACTAGACGAAGACTGAATTAATATCTTTTTTCTTATTGGATTGTGCAGTATTAATTTTACCATGTCCCATGCAGTAGTAGACAGAATTACATAGCCCGCACATTATTTTTATCTTTTGGTAAATAATATGTAAGGCACTATAAACCTCTAAAGTATTGCTTATGAGCTGGTATAAAATGAGCAATATTCAAAAACTCAGTGTATATATCCCCTTCTAAAGTTATTATCTGTATACTGTACTAGATGACCTGAATAGGAGCAATATACAGATTCAACCAACCAGTGATGTAAGCTTCTGCCAGAATTAGACAATAGTGGTTAGTTTTCTCAGTATGGTGCAAGCCACTATATATCTAAGTTAATTCATTACATACATGGTCATGTTCCTTTCCCACAATATACAGTTGATGTGTATTGGCCTTACCTGCTGACTTTTAATTAGACTGGCCAACCATCTAAAGTGTCTTTAGGGCCTCTTGATTCTCGCCAATCGATGATGTTGGGGGGAAAGGAACATTAGCCATATTGAATTTCAACTGCCTATTCGTTTGCTTGGTTCTTGGGTTCTTCCAGTGGAGTATGGCAGGAAATGATTCTCCCTTCTGTAGTCAGAACACATATGCATACACATACAGCGTGCTCGGCTAAGTCTATGGGGAGATTGGGACAGATAGCCGTTCCTTCAGCTAACAGCTTTCTTATGTGTATGGCTACTTAAAGGCATGATTCTAAATGTAGGTAGGAAAAAGAAAAATGTATTTTCATTCACACTTTTTTTTAAGAAGTGCATTGTAAATCTCTGAACCCTGCCTCTTTTCTCATTAGGTTCCCTGCCCTTCCATCAAAGTTATAAGATTAGAAAAACATGGACGCTTTTGCTTAAAAACAACACCATACCTCTCCTCTGCTGAAAGGAGATGTCCCAATATCAACACTTATCACCTATCGTCAGGACAGGTCATAAGTATCAGATCACATGGGGTCCCATCTCTGCCCTCCCATCAATCATGAGAATTTTGGTCTGGTGCCCCTTATTGAATTGAAAGATGATCGAGCATGTGCATGAACTAATAGCCAAGTACATAGGACCCCCTTCTCATGATTGGTAGGGGTCCCAGAGGAGGAACCCCTGTAATCCTACATTATTCTGTGAATTCGTGATAAGTTTTGATCTTGGGACAACCACTGTAAAGTGTACCTAGTTTCAGGGCTGCAAAATCTTCAGCTCCAGTGTGATACCCAGCGAGTCCTATGCACGAGCCCTATTTATTAGAAAAGGCACAAAACTCATTGGGCCTTCCAGTGTAACCTTTATCTCCCCGTTACTTATTTATAACAGAGCTCAGCTGCAGCACCAGACATAGTTCATGGATAAGAAGGCTGCCAAGTGTTTTTATGTTTTTATTTCCTGGGAAAACTCTTTAAAATTCTTCTAAACACTTGTAGATTCTGTTTAGACTACTGCTTCCACCTATGCTAAATTAAGACATTTTATACTAGTGACTGTGCGGGTATCAAAATGACTCTTTAGAAGATATATGGTTGTATCTGTTTGTTTCTCTTCATATTTTTGATCATTGCAAGTGGTTCTCTCCGGAAATTAGGGATATTTTAGTGGTAAGTGAATAGAAGATTAAGTTGGAACAGAAGGATAATTGTATAGTGTTTACTAAAGTATATTTTGGGACCTTACTATGTATATGTATTCATGATATCGTCACATTATGTGATCCTGCTGCAACAATGATGCTACTTGGCCTTCTATTGATATACAATACGTAGCCTTCCTTGAGTTGACTGTTGAAATTCTGGATCATTTGAAGAAAAGATACTTACATTATTGTAAATTAGTCTACATATTAGCATCTTGCCTCTTGTTCCATAATGTAGAGTTACTATTTTATTCTTTTTTATATACATTTTTCCAACCATTGCACTTTCAAATCTCCTAAAAATATCTGCGTTAACGTTAAGATCCAGAATGTTTGGTGATGTCAGGTAACTAGTAAGTTCAAAAATGTTGAGGTTTCCGCACATTGTCCTGGGTGGTGCTTTTCTGGGCTGTGTCTGTGGAGCTCTCACTTTAAAATATATTTCCAAGTTTTTACCATCCCTGCGATTTTTTTCAATCACTTATAGCATGGAAAAAGACTCATGTAGTCTGTTGTTAAACTTATCTTGACCACCTGTTGTATCTATTGATTTGCTTATAATTATTTTGGCCTCATTTAAAGGGGTACTCTGGTGGAAAATATTTTTTTTTGTGAATTACTTCTGTTTAAAAATCTTAACCTTTCCAGTACTTATCAGCTGTTGTATGCTCCAGAGAAAGTTGTGTGTTTTTTTTCCAGTCTGTGCTCTCTGCTGCCAGCTCTGTCCATGTCAGGAACTGTCCAGAGCAGGAGAGGTTTGCTATGGGGATTTGCTCCTGCTCTGGGCAGTTCCTGACACAGACAGAGGTGTCAGCAGAGAGCACTGTGGACGGACAGAAAAGCACTACACAACTTCCTCTGGAGCATACAGCAGCTGATAAGTACTAGAAGGGTTTAGATTTTTAAATAGAAGTAATATACAAATCTGTTTAACTTTGTGGCACCAGTTGATTTTTTATCCTATAAGACTGAAAGTTATGTACAGTAACTTTAAAGCAACCCATATTTCATTTAAGTTTTCCACAGTCCGATAGATGTAAGATATTCACTGGTTGATCATCTGAAGTTACAGGAAAAATAGAACAGACAGTTTTGATTTTTGTTGTCCAATACAATTGTTTTCAGAAAGATTAGCTCCGCTAAACGTGTCTGAGGAATCAGTATTCATCAATTGTTAGTCAAAAGCTCTTGTGGCCAACAATTATCAATGGGTATGGCCAACTTTACACCTCTCAAAATATGAAAAATAACTGCATTTCTTTATCTAGAGAACAGTGAACCTCTTGTGTCCTAATACCTAAACCAGTGTAATCCAGTGGTGATCAACATGACTACCTATGGGGGGGTTTCATATGGAGACCACATGTGGCTGGGCCTCAGAGGCATCACTCCCTGCTTTTCTTGGCTCTATTACCAGAAAGAGAGAACAGAGCAGCCACTAGATAATAATGCCTGTGCTATCTCTGGTAGATGATTTCAGGGGCACTCTGGAACAATATGGGACATCAGTGGTCTAACCCACAGGTACTTATATCCTTTCCCGGTAATCTTCACGACAAGGGTGTAAAACTATACAGACTTACAAACACATGCAATTCATGCAGGCTTATCACTGGTTATACATTTTTTTGAATAAAGACAAATTAAACAAAATATACTTAATTTGTTGCAAATAAAAAAAAGGCATACATGTCTTGCATTTCATTTATCATGCATTTTAGGTATGTTTTGTGCCTTGCTTGACAAGGAACATGGCTTGAAATGGAATCATGTGCCAAAATGTTAAGGATGATGTTCGGTACTTGTATTGGCAAGCTATACTTGACAGACCCCGTGCAAACATCCATCAAGGCCATAAACTAAAATGTACAGTAAGGGTAGGATCACACCATATTTTTCTGCTGTGTATTTTCCTACCCATTGAAGTCAATGGGTAGCAAAATAAGCTGCGTATTTTGCAATCCATTGAATTCAATGGGTAGGAAAATAAGCAACAGCAAATACACAGCTAATAGTCATTCCTCCTGCCAGCATTGGGTTGGTAAACTCTTGGGTTGGTAAAGCATGTACCGAATGCTGGAGCCAGCGCCAGGAGCTCGTGACGTCACAGCCCCCTCAATGCAAGTCTATCGGAGGGGGCGTGACATTCGCCACGCCCCCTCCCATAGACTTGCATCAAGGGGGCTATGATGTCACGAGCTCCTTGCGCCGGCTCCAGCGTTCGGAACAGTTTGTTCCAAACGCTGAGCAGCGGAGTACCCCTTTAAGGTGATCACAGAGATGGGTTGTTAGCTTACATTATCTGCAGACATGATCCTGCTAGTTTCAACATGCCTGTATAACATTGATTCCCAACCAGCGGCTTTCCAGGTGTTACAAAACTACAACTCCCTGTATGTCCTGACAGTTGTGAGCTTTCAGAGCATACTCGGAGTTGTAGTTTTGCAACAGCTGGCAAGCCACAAGTTTGACATCTCTGCCTTATAATGACATTAACTATTGTATATTTTTGCATTTTTAGATATGTATTGGTATTGGCAGAGCTGCTGCAGCTGTATATCACAAATGATTATTGTGTCCCCACCACATTTTAATGTACAAACTAATGTCATAATATAGTTTGAGTAAGGTTTGTCATTCCACTCTCATACCACAAAACAGGGGTGATGTAGCCATGGTTAGGCATCACTCCCTGATAAATACTCCATACCAGAGTACATGCACATTGTTAATAACCTTTTTTATGCAAGAGTTAAAAGAATAAAGTTGTTTTGTTCGCTTCTGTTTGACAGGAGAGCTGGATGTCAGTGGGACCTCAGCAGTAAGTAATTTTACTTGGCGTGTTTGTGTTGTCGGAGTGCTCAAACTTTTATTTTGCAAAACTGGAGAAGCGGCAAAATATTTCACAGTCTACCAAGCTAAGACAATAAGCAGTAACGTCACACACTATCTGCTTTATTAGGCTGTGTATGACTGATCTGTCAGCAGCTCTTTCTACTTCAGCGCTTGTTCTAATCCGCTTACTTCAGTGTAATGTTTATGGGAGCCTAACTTCCAATGTGTTCTTTCTGCTGTAGTGTCTCTAACTGCGGAGTAGACATTTTACACCTGCTTGTATGTCATATGTGTCACTTCTGTGAGCAGGCTGTAAGCACATTTCGAGGTGTGTCTTTTTTAGAGCATTTCCCCTAGATAAAAAAAAAACTTGCACATCTACAGTTATCCTCTTTTTATGTTTTATTAAAATGTAGTCTTTTTTTTGTGGCATATATATATTAGCTGCTATGGTCACCTAGCTTTCCCAGAAATGGGTATATCTGCTTAGGACTGCATAGAATTATCTAGGAAATTGACAGAACATTACAAGTCTATGGTTATTACTAATACACATAATATAATAATAAATAAAATTATTTGGGGGAGAACTTGGGAGCACAACATTTAAATAATTTGTCACAAAGCATAACTTGATGGTGCTAAAGGACCTGTGCTCAGTATAAGGAAATCAATCTGCACTTTTCCTGAATAGTAAGATAGGTGGAAACTATATTTAAAAAAAGAGTTGTGGGGGAAATAATTCAGGTTCAGAAAATGTGAACATGGGGACTGATTCTGGTTCAGAGGGTGTGAATATGAGTCTAAAGGACTGTGAAACATGTTCAGGGAGGTGTGAATATGAGGCTGAGGAGATGCGAATCTCGCACACCCTCAGCCCCATTTTGACTCCTTGAGCCTGATTTATGTCTCCTCACCTTCATATTCACACATCCAAGCCTGATTCATGCTCCTTCAGACTGATATTAACCATTTAAATCTCATCTTGACCCCGCCTAAACCTGATTATTTTTTCCCCTAATCCTCTTATTCATACCCCCAAGTCTAATTAACCACATCTTCACACCCTCCTGAACCTAACATTCACATCCCTTTTTTAAATAAAGTTCCTGCCCCCCTGACTATTTAGTAAGATATGCAGATAGACAGCCAAGATGGGGAAAAAATAAATAAATATATATATATATATAGATACAAATCAAAAAATGTTTCAGTATTTTGTAGTACCTTTTTTTATTGGACTAACAGAATTTTGTAGAGAAGCTTTCAGGATTCCTCCCTTTTTCAAGTCCAAAGTAAATCTAAGCTCACAAGCAGAAGACAGCAGGCGTGACATCATTTGAAGCCATACAGGAGAGAACTTCCTCCCTCACTCTGCTACACACAGCCCAGAGCAGTTCAGTGTGTGAAAGGAGCTGTGATTGGCTAAAGCTGCACTCCAGACTGCATTTCCTGATTTTGGACTTCTGCCAGGCCAGCAGGAGTCCAAAGTCTGTGCAAGAGATAGGGGGAAATGTGCTCAGGACAAGTAAGGAGACACCCAGTGGCAGCTTTCAAACACAAATAAAACATAGAAAACTTCATTTTCTTTAAACAAAGTACATTAGAAAGATTTTTTATTTACCATAAGGAGTGCAAAAGCAAAAATTAGTTTTAATGAGAGTGCCCATTTAAAGTTTATTATTTTTATTGTGGTCAACCCAGGCAAAAATAAAAAAAATCAGTGGATAACCCCTTTAATCAAATTTAAGCTTATTGCCCTAAGCAACCAGTTCAGCTTTTGTATTTTAAACTGCACTAGAAAATGTAATGTGAGCACCAAAGTGTACAACTATTCAGGTAACAACAGGTTTAATGGACCAGAAACTAAAGTGACTCATGTACACCAAAGGGAAGGAACCTAAATAATCGTATCCTTTCATGGTCTACATAGCATGTTGAGTTACTCTGGATTATATTACTTATCTAGAGAAAGAGCAAGAGTTAATATTAGGACAAAGCTTCATTCTCAATTTTGTAGGCTTTAGAGCTGAAATTTCCCTGTATTTTTTGCTGTGACAATTTTCATTTTAGGTCCATATTAACAAATCAGAATTTCCGAGTGGAATCTGGCAGAAAAAAATTGCTCAGAAATTCCAGTGCATCAGTCTCCCATTGCTCTCAATGGGATTCTGCTACACAGTGTACGGGGCGAAAACATCTGCTGAGGAAATCCCAATTCTGACCTCTGCCAAAATAATTCACATTTAATTTTTTTTGTCAGAATCCATTTGGAAATGCATTGCTGTCTATGGAGATGTCACATTTCCAAGCATTCCTAGTACTGGCATGTCCTGCCAGTACCTGCTGTTTGCAGGGCATACATTCCACAAATATTTTGCCATATGAACATAGCCTAAGAAGTACAGACTTTACCCCAGACATTGTACAATAATATTATGAGGTAAAATATAGCTGGAGCATATCTGCCTATCGACTGTTTTCTATAACCATCAGCAAAACTGTGAATGCAATCACAATTGGAAATTTTCCTATCCTTGGTGATGGAAATTTTGGATTTTATTAAGGACAAGATGCTAGTATTATGGCTTTAACTTCTTTTACTGAACTCAGCAGCAAATAAGTACTGTATGCATTAAAGAAAAAACTTTACAAATAAAGTGCAGTCAAACATAATATCCAGGATGCAACCTAGTATGCTGCACTAACTCAATAACCAGTCAGTTCACAGTTCACAGCTTATATAGGTAACTGTCGCCCAGGTAACTTCTTTATTCTTTGCGGTGAACTGTTAGATGAGAATATCTCATATAAAACTTGAACAAAGAATTCATAGGAGTGGAGAAACTTCAGGGAAGAGTGGAGAAAAATGACTTTCCATAAAATCCAACTAGAAATGGACCAATAATATGATTCAGATAGAGACATCATTGTTGAGCTGTTGGAATAAAGAAAAAATAGAAGTATTAGAGGGATGGGTCTAAAAGGGGGGGGGGGGGATAATACTTTCGTCTTGTCTTTAATGAAATCCAAATTTTCTGTCACCAAGGATAGGAAAATTTCCAATTTTAAGGCAAGACAAGATGCTCCTATTATGCTAGTTTAATGCTAGGCATATATAAACATAAATCATAGTAGAATCCTAGAGACATGGGATTCAGGTTTAAAATAAAAGGTTTTAAAAGTAGAATCAGAAGACCAATTGGCAGCTTTCAATAAATCAGAGAGAGAAGCACCTGATTGGAATAGTTTGGTAAAAACAGCTCCTCTGGTAGAATGAGCGCCAAATTTGGAGACATTAAATCCAGCTATATCCATGGTTTGTCTAACCCATCTAGCGAGTGCGGGTGAAGAGAAGGGAGCATGAGGTTGGCTGAAAGAAATGAGTAGGTGGGAAGAAGACGGATCTAAGGGATTCAGTTCTGGATTCATAAGAACGAAGGCAACGAACCACACACAGTTTATTGTGATGTAGAAAAGAGGGATAAAAGAATGAATGTAGATTTGTTTTGGTACGACGGAAGATAGAGAAGAGAACTCCCTGAGGAGTAAATTGTCTGTGTGATATATCAAGAGATCTGTCATCAGAAACTTGTTTAACTGAAATAAGACAGAGAAGACCTGTGAGTTTAAAGGAGAGAAGTTTTAGAGATAATAAATCATTATCATCCCAAGAAGTGAACATATTTAAAATGATATTAACATCCCAAGGGGAAGTGTATTTAAGTAGAAGAGGATGTCGGAAACGAATGCATTTAAGTAATTGACAGATTAAAGGATGTTTGCCGATGGGAATAGAGTGTATAGGGAAATGTTTGGAAGAAATTGCAGAACGATAAAGGTTAATAGTCCTATAGGCTTTACCAGCATCATAGGATGCTGAAAGGAAATTTAAGATGTGAGAGATAGATGTTCGTAAGGGATCCAAATCCCGTTGATCGCACCAAAGAATCCAAAGTCTCCAGGCCGATAGGCAAGCGGATCTGGTACCCGGGGCCCAGGCATCGGAAAGGATGTCTTTAGTCGATTGAGAAGATTTGAGGTCAGGTCTTGTTGACCTGAGATCAACCAAGCGACCAGGGGTAATTGATCGGATAGAATTAAAGGTTGACAATTCCCCTGAGGGTCCAGAAGAACATTCGTGAAGGATGGAAGAATTTGTGGAAAATCTATGAGAAGATGTAAGATTTGAGGAAACCATGACTGGGCTGGCCAAAAAGGGGTAATTAGAACCATTGTGGCTTTCTGAGTTGAGGTTTGGAAGAGCACCCGAGGAATGAGGTTGAAAAGGGGAAAGGTGTAAAGTATCTTCTGAGGCCAGAACTGAAGGAAGGCGTCTGCATCCAAAGCCTCTGGATCTGGACGCCAACTGAAGAAATGAGGAAGTTGAGTGTTGAGACGGGAAGCGAATAGGTCAATATGAAGAGGGCCCCATAATGTATTGATCATTTGAAAAATTGGAGGATGGAGTTTCCAATCGCTGGCATCCGTCAGGTAGCGGGAGTAACAAACCGCTATAGAGTTGGAAATTCCTGGGAGGTATTCTGCCTTCAGGACAATTTTCCTGTCCAGACAAAAAAGACAGAAATCCTTGACAAAATCTGTAAGAATTTTGGAAGTCGTACCTCCCAAATGATTGATGTATTGGACAGCGGATATGTTGTCCATGCGAAGGAGGATACAACAATGGGAGGAATTTTTTTGCAAAACTCTTTAAGGCGAAAAATCACGCTAAAAGTTCTGCGCAATTTATGTGAAGAAGGGATTCTGTAGGAGACTATTTCCCTCCGGTAGAAAGGGGACCACAATGAGCACCCCAGCCGATGAGACTCGCGTCTGATTGTATAATGATATCTGGATTCGGATGAAATATTGTTTTTCCATTCCAAGACTCTATGTGAGAAAGCCCCCAAAGAAGTTCCTCTTTGGCTTCGGAAGAGAGACAAATCTCATCTGAATAACAAAGACCCTCTCTTAAATGGTGGATCTTCAATCGTTGGAGAGCTCTGTAGTGAAGAGGAGCAGAAAAAATGGCCTGAATGGAGGCTGCAAGAAGACCCACAATTCGACCTATTGTTCTCAGAGAGATCAGATCTTTGTGGAGAATTTGACAAATTTCCTTCCGAATGGTTTTCAATTTCCTGGGAGGACGGCTCAGAGTGGTCAATTTAGTATTGATCTTAAAGCCCAGAAATCCAGTTCTTGAGACGGGATGGGAACTAATTTTTTGAAATTGATGAAAAAACCCAGGTAAGTCAGGAGGGATAAAGTCCAATCCATGTGAAGCAAAAGAAGATCTTTTGAATGTGCCATAAGAAGAATGTCGTTGAGGTAGATTATAAGGCGAACCCCGCAACTTCGGAGGGAAGCAATTACTGGCTTCAGAAGTTTTGTGAAGCACCAAGGGGCTGAAGAGAGACCGAATGGGGGGCAAGTGAATTGCCATTGTTGATTTTTCCAAAGAAATTGGAGGAAGCTTTGGGATGAAGGATGAATCGGGACCGTAAGATAAGCATCTTTTAAGTCTATTTTGAATAACCAATGGTCTTTTAATAAAATGTCCCTTAGAAGATGTATGCCTTCCATTTTGAAGTGGCGATAAACTACTAATTGTTGAGGATTCTTAAGTTGATTACAGGTCTGTGACCTCCAACTTTCTTTTTGACCAAGAAAAGATTGCTCAGGAATCCTGTTGATTGCATAGGTACAGGGATAATTGCCTTCTTTGAAAGAAGGTCTTTTACTTCTTGGTCTATGAGATTCTTGTCTGATAGGGAAAATTGAATAGGATGAGGGGGATAGAATTGGATGGGAGAGGTAACAAATTCTATTTGGTAACCCAGGACAGTGTTTAAAATCCATGAGTCAGATGTAATCATACCCCAATTTTGGGAAAAATGTAGGAGTCTTCCGCCCAATGGAATATCTAGGGAAGAATACAAGGTTGGACTTACCTGCAGGTGGTCTGGAGCAAGGATATCCTCTCTGCCCTCAAGTGAGCCACGGCCTGCCTTTGTATGGGAAGAAAGGTGGGGGAACAGAGGAGGTCCTGCAAATTGGGGTTGTGGTGGAGTATAGGAGCCTCTAAACTGTGGTCTGAATTGGGAGGTTCGGCCGGAAAAGTGGCTCCGTCCTTTTCCGGCATTCTCAAAATTTTTGTGGAAAAAATACTTTTTTCATGTAAATTTTGGCCTTGCTCAAGGAAGAGGCCTACTTACTGATTCATTTCTCTAATTAATTTGTCCCCAAATAACATGCCTTTGGTAGGATTGGGAGGTTCAATAGAGGCGAGGTTAGTTAATTGGGGGTCTATCATCATTAATATAGAGCATTTCCGCTGGGTAGAAATTGCCGAGTTGGCATTGCCGAAGAGGCAAACAGCTCTTTGAGCCCAACCCCTAAGGGTTTCAGTGTCAACTGCTTTGTTGGTATTAGTAGCCTCTTCGGCTAGATCTAGAATTTTGGTGAGGGGTCCCAGTAAGTCCAAAAGCTTGTCCTGGCAAGCTTTGAAGCTTCTATCGACTCCCTTTTTGGGGTTTTTACCCATCTTAAATAAAAATGTTGTCAGAAGAGGGTCTTGTTCAGGCGTAGCTGCCGAGTTATGAGGCAGAGAAAGATGATGGCATTCAGCTTTTAGTTTGTTCCGTGAAGCCCTATCTAAAATTTTATTAATATGGTTAGATATTCTGGCACTTTAGGATCAGGAAGCCATTCACCAGAGTGGGGATGGCAGATTAACCCCTTAACGACGAAGGACGTATATTTACGTCCTCCGCCGGCTCCCTCGATATGCCGCGGGGTCATATCGGGTCGGTCCCAGGGGCTATCAATGGCCGGGACACGCGGCTAATACAGGACATCACCTGTATTAACCCTTCAGACGAGGCGATCAAAGCTGACCGCCGCGTCTGAAGTGAAAGTATCCCGACTGCTCAGTCGGGCTGTTCGGGACAGCCGCGGTGAAATTTCGGCGTCCCGAACAGCTTACAGGACACCGGGAGGGACCTTACCCTTACCTGTCTCCTCAGTGTCCGATCGGTGAATGACTGCTCCATGCATGAGATCCAGGCAGGAGCAGTCAAGCGCCGATAACACTGATCACAGGCGTGTTAATACACGCCAGTGATCTGTGTAAAAGAGCAGTGTGTGCAGTGTTATAGGTCCCTATGGGAGCTTTAACACTGCAAAAAAAAAAGAAAAAAAAAGTGTTAATAAAGGTCATTTACCCTTTTCCCTAATAAAAGTTTGAATCACCCCACTTTTCCCATAAAAAAATAAAACAGTGTAAATAAAAATAAACATGTGGTATCGCCGCGTATGTAAATGTCTGAACTATAAAAATATATAGTTAATTAACCCCTTAACGTAAATATACGTCCTGCGCCGTCTCCCGCGGCAATGTGTGGTATTAACCCGGCGAAAGTGAAAGTATCCCGGCTAGTCAGTCGGGCTGTTCGGGACCGCCGCGGTGAAATCACGGTGTCCCGAACAGCTTACAGGACACTGGGAGGGCCCTTACCTGCCTCCTCGGTGTCCGATCGACGAATGACTGCTCCGTGCCTGAGATCCAGGCAGGAGCAGTCAAGCGCCGATAACACTGATCACAGGCGTGTTAATACATGCCAGTGATCAGCATAGGAGATCAGTGTGTGCAGTGTTATAGGTCCCTTTGGTAAAAAAAAGTGTTAATAAAGGTCATTTAATCCCTTCCCTAATAAAAGTTTCAATCACCCCCCTTTTCCCATAAAAAAAAAAAAAAACAGTGTAAATAAAAAAAAAAAAAACATGTGGTATCACCGCGTGCGTAAATGTCCGAACTATAAAAATATATCATTAATTAAACCGCACAGTCAATGGTGTACACGTAAAAAGTTCCAAAGTCCAAAAAAAGCGTATTTTGGTCACTTTTTATACCATTAAAAAATGAATAAAAAGTGATCAAAAAGTCCAATCAAAACAAAAATCATAGCGTTAAAAACTTCAGATCACGGCGCAAAAAACGAGCCCTCATACTGCCCTGTACGTGGAAAAATAAAAAAAAGTTATAGGGGTCAGAAGAGGACATTTTTAAACGTATAAATTTTCCTGCATGTAGTTATGATTTTTTCCAGAAGTGCGACAAAATCATACCTATATAAGTAGGGTATCATTTTAACCGTATGGACCTACAGAATAATGATAAGGTGTCATTTTTACCGAAATATGCACTGCGTAGAAACGGAAGCCCCCAAAATTTACAAAATGGCGTTTTTTTCTTCGATTTTGTCGCACAATTATTTTTTTTCCGTTTCGCCGTGAATTTTTGGGTAAAATGACTGTCACTGGAAAGTAGAATTGGTGACGCAAAAAATAAGCCATAATATGGATTTTTAGGTGGAAAATTGAAAGGGTTATGATTTTTAGAAGGTAAGGAGGAAAAAACGAAAGTGCAAAAACGGAAAAACCCTGAGTCCTTAAGGGGTTAAACCACACGGTCAATGGCGTACATGTAAAAATTTCCAAAGCCAAAAAAAGCATATTTTTGGTAACTTTTTATACCATTAAAAAATTTATAAAAAGTTATCAAAAAGTCTGATCAAAACAAAAATGGTACCGATAAAAACTTCAGATCACGGCGCAAAAAATTAGCCCTGTATGTGGAAAAATAAAAAAGTTATAGGGGTCAGAAGAGGAAATTTTTAAACGTATAAATTTTCCTGCAAGTAGTTATGATTTTTTCCAGAAGTACGACAAAATTAAACCTATATAAGTAGGGTACCATTTTAACCATATGGACCTACACAATAATAAGGTGTCATTTTTACCGAAATATGCACTGCGTAAAAATGGAAGCCCCCAAAAGCTAAAAAATTGCGTTTTTTCTTCGATTTTGCTGCACAATGATTTTTTTTCCTTTTTGCCGTGAATTTTTGGGTAAAATGACTAATGCAAAGTAGAATTGGTGACGCAAAAAATAAGCCATAATATGGATTTTTTGGTGGAAAATTGAAAGGGTTATGATTTTTAAAAGGTAAGGAGGAAAAAACAAAAGTGCAAAAACTGAAAAACCCTCCGTCCTTAAGGGGTTACAGAGGGGTCGAAAAAGTGATCACCCATAATAGTGTCTTCCTGTATCACAGGGTCATCGTGGTCATCACCACTTTCCTCAGAGACGTATAATATATCCTCTACGTCCTCAATTTCTGAATCCAAGGATTCATCAGAGGAAGAGTCTCTGTAGGAGTCAGGTTTTGCCTGAAAGGCGGATTGCCGAGCCCTTATAGTCTGGATTTCCTCACGGGCTGAGGGTGAGACATATGGTGGGTTAGAATCACTAGTAGGATGAGTACATTTTTTGAGGTTTGGCAGAAGCTTGACGGACTCCTGAAGGGTTTTTTGTAACCTTAGAGGAGTAAGGGCCGTCAGATGTGTGACGTTTTTTTACATTTAGCCTTGCCTGACCTTTAAGTCCCTTGGCGAGGTCAGAGATAGATTCTTTAGGAGACGCTACTGGTCTGATGAGGTAAAGGGGGGTAAAGCCCCAGTATCTTGAGGATTAGTGCATTGCAATGCCATAGTGAATGATTTTGTAATTGACTCTTGCAGAACAGACACTGCAAACTGCACTGCAGAGTGGACCAATCTAGCTACAGAATCGTCCACCATAGATTGGAGGTGGTGCTGGGAAACAGACATGGTAGGAAAAAAAAACAAATGGTGATATATAGTAGGAGGAAAAAACATACATATATATATATATATATAGATATATATATATATATATACTGTGTAAAAAATTAATTAAGGTAAATAATAAATATATACATATATATATATATATATATATGTCTAGGGAGATATGTATATAAATAAATAGATGGTAGATGTAAATATGAGTAATTAATTAAATAATTAGATTAATTAAATAATTAGATTAATAAATAATGAATAAATAAATAATATATTAAATAAATTATGTATAGAAAACCTTTTTTTGAAATAATGGTGACAATTATAAGCAAAACCCACATGGCAGAACAGGATAAGAAATGAAATGGGGAAGACATTTTTTACTGAAAAGACAATACATATAAGGATTAGTGTTGAGCGGCATAGGCCATATTCGAATTCGCGATATTTAGTGAATATATGGACGAATATTCGTGAATTTCGAATATTCGTTATATTCTAGTTGATTTTTAAACATTGCGAATTTTCGGCAATTGCGAAAATAACTGATTGCGAAAATTACGTCGCTCGCGCGCATGCGCGCTATTACATCATGCGATAACAGAGATCGCTTCCTGGATGCTTGCCAGTGAGATCGCGATCGCGAATAAGCTAAGCGAAGGGAAGATGGTGGGAAGTAATTTCAGCGAAAGTGAGGAGAGAGTTCTGATTTGCGTAAGTATTTTCACCACTGTTTATTATATTTAACTGCATTTTAGACTAGATTAAAAGTTATGAATCATAACTTTTAATGTAGTCATGATATAAGATCACGCAGTGTTTCCCAAATGTGTTTTGAAAAAAGCAGTTGGGTCTTTTGCTTTGAAAAAAGCAGTTGGGTCTAAGGTAGTACTATGAAGCACAAAGCTCAAAGCTTAAAGGCTGGAAAAATGACAGAAGCCCTCCACTCTCAAAACCACCATGTGAATCTGCAAGCAAATACTGCTGGGAGTGATCTTATATACTGGTCGTGCCAGCAAGTTTCCATTGGTTGCTAGGGAGGTTGCTAACCTCTGACAACTGTGGTTGCAGAACTATCTTTGGCTCAGAGGCATAAGAAGGGCGTGGAAAATATTTGCGAATATTCGCAATACGAATATTCGCAATATGAATATTCGCATGCACAAACTAATCGCCTTAGATTCTCACCGCATGGTCTCTAATCATACCAGCAATGCAATTACTATAATGTGATCTGTGTTTAAACAAGTTTGGGAAAAAACGAATATTTGTAATCGCGAATATTATTCGCGATATTTTAAATATTCGCTAATTCGCGAATATGCTATATTCGCTACGAATATTTGCATTGCGAATATTCGTGAGCAACAGTAATAAGGATACTGCAGTAATACTGTAGCGCGTCCGGCTGGCTCTGACACTCTGAGGCGAATGTCAGAAGCCCGCCGACACCTGACAGGAGATCACCTCACTGTCAGGGATCAAGGACAAGCTCTCAGAGAGAGAAGATGGCGGCTGTGATGCAGCAGAATAAAAGAGAAGACAGGTGATGAAAGCAAGTGACAGAACAGAAGATAGAAGATGTCGGGGAGATCGGAGGATGCGGGGATAAGCCGGGTGACTATAATAAGATGAATATGAAAGGTAAGGTGAATTTTTTCACGATAAGGATAAAAAAGAAAAAATGTATAATATGGAGAAAATTGCAAGAATATATGGAACAAAAGGGATTATATGAGATTTAAGAGGAATGAAAATAATGGGACAATGAAAATAAAAATGTATGGGAAATAAATAGAATATTATAAAAATAAAATATATATAAATTAGTCATATCGGCATGAATAGATATACAATTAATACATTATTGAGAATAAAAATAATTTTAATAAATAGAAAATGATTAAAACTTTTTATAAGAATTTTTTTTATAGCGAGCAATATTATTCTTATCCTAGCACACTGCTGAGCAACAAAGAAGAAGGAAGTTACCTGGGCGACAGCTGATTGGTTATTGTGTTAGTGCAGCATACTAAGTTGCATCCTGGATATTATGTTTGACTGCACTTTAAATGTAAAGTTTTTTTTCTCTAATACATACAGTATTTGAGTTCAGTAAAAGAAGTTAAAAGCATAATAGGAGCGTCTTGTCTTGCCTTAAAATCTACAATACAGGCTGTATCCCATGGTTAGTGCAAGATAAGTAATACAGTGTATTTAGACTCAACTGTTCTAGTTGATTATTTTATATATAAATTATTCGACAATGCTTATAGGTATATTGTATCCTCATCTGGCTTGAAGAAGTAAAATATGTGCATATACTTGTTTTATTGCACTTTTAATAAACAGAATAAAAAAGAAAAGAAAAAAGCTTTGTAAATGATACCACCCTGTCTTGTTTTAAAGCCAAAGCTTCAGAAAAAATAGATGATTTATGTTCTTTGATAGGTCTTTCAGCCCCTTCTTAATTCCCCGAGTCGATTTTGTGCTTGGGACCCAGAAGAAGAGCGGAGACGACAAGAGCGGTGGCAGCAGGAGCAAGAAAGGTTACTTCAGGTACAAGAGGTGGAATTTTACTTATATTCGGTGCATACATAAAAGAGGTATTCCAGCCTAAACTATGTATCAACTAACAGGTCCTAGTGATTAAACCACCAACAATCTAACAACATAGGGGGGTATTTATCAATTTTGGCTGTTGACAGTTTCTTTTTACCCTTTTTTTTTCACTTTGGTTTCCGTGGACATGCACCAAATGTATCATTTGGTGCAAGTTGTTAGTAATTTTGGCTCAAATGTTGAAATCAGCTGTTCACAGCGCCTTTTACACAGAACTTACCACCACAGAGGACAGCGTATTTTACCCTGTAGAGCAGCCATTTCGGAGTCCCTCCTGCAGTATATCAGCAAGCGACGTGAGTTATTTTCTTTTGTGGGGTTTATAGCCACCATGTGAAATGGATTTTATTTTTATTTTTTTTTTTTTTTTTTACTTTAGTGCAGTGGTCTTCAACCTGTGGACCTCCAGATGTTGCAAAACTACAATTCCCAGCATGCTCAGACAGCCGTTGGCTGTCCGGGCATGCTGGGAGTTGTAGTTTTGCAACATCTGGAGGTCCGCAGGTTGGAGACCACTGCTGTAGTGCTTACCTTTCCTGAACCTGTGTGGCCATGTCCAATGCTGGCTCAACAGAGGGTGAAGGTCCCTCAGAGACAACTACGTCGCAGGATAGTATTGAGCAGCCCCGGAGGCGTCGCTGCTTTCACAAACAAAAATGTTTTATGTATTTTGACGCCTTTACATTTTCTGGCATTGGTAATTGTTTTTTTCATGTTCACAATTTTTGCGCCAAAAAAACGGGATTTGCGCCAAATGATGAATTACTGACTAACTAAAGTTAAAATCACACACAGGACCGTGTGATTTTGAGAAAGTTGTAAAAATGACAGTGGAGAAGATGCGCAAAACTTTGGTGCAAAAAGACACTGCGTCAAAGTTACGTGAAAAAAAACACATAAATCCGTTGATAAATATCCCCCATTGTCTTTTGAAAGGTGATAAATGGTTTATGCTGAAATACTACTTTAATGTTTATTAAAACTATTGGCAACCTATACAGAGGATCACCAGTAGGTAATTGGTGGGGTGCAGACACCAGCACCCCTCTTTACCAGCTGATCAGCATGGCTGTGCCTCTGAAAATAAACAATGTATGGGAGCCTGAAGCTTTGGCTACTGCAGAATAGCTACTATTGAAGTCAATGGCAGCACCACCACTACAAACAATGTATTGAGCCAAGCCTTACGACTCCCATACGTTGCTTTTTTCTGGCATTGCAGCTTTGCCGACCAGCAGGGGTGCCGGTGTTTGGAATCTCACCAATCAACTACTGATGATCCTGTGTATAGGCCATTATTCGTTTTTTGGTGGAAAAGCTCTTAGGCTCCTTTCACACTATAAAATGAATCCGTTTTAAAGATCCATTTAATGTTCCATTATGAAAACCCTTAAAATCGGCCGTTGCAAAATCCCATGCAGCCGCTACAAAATCCCATTATAGTCTATGGGATTTTTACATTATCCGTTTTAATCCGTCATAGCCCGTTATTAATAACTGACGTTATTTTGTGACAGGAGAAAGAACGGAAGAAATAGTGCATGCACTATTTCTCCCGTCACAAAATAACGTCCATTATTAACAACGGGCTATGACAGGTTAAAACGGATAATGTAAAAATCCCATAGATTATAATGGGATTTTGTAACAGCCGTATGGGATTTTGTAACGGCCAATTTTGAGGGTTTTCATAATGGAACATTAAATGGATCTTTAAAACGGATGAATTTTATAGTGTGAAAGCAGTCTACAGGAGCCTAGAGATACAACATTATCATTTAACATCTAACATTTAATGCTCCGCAATAGATTTTTAGGGCAGTACTGTCAAATAAATAGCTCCAAATTTCTAGAGTGCTGCTACCTTCATCTGAAGCCAAGGGCAACATTCAACTTGCAATATAGGAACACCAGACAGTACCAATACTGTTCCCTAATATACAGTTCATTTATATTAGGGGGGAAAAAGATGGAAAAAGAACGGTGTATCATAAGTACGTGGAAGCAATGCTTTTCTGCCTTGAAGATGTCCAGCATCAAAACTGATATTTCCTGTGACAAGCTCACTTAGGAAACATTAGGGTTAATTTGCTGACAAGGAATTCTTAAAGGGGTTATCCAGGGAAAAACTTTTTTTATATATATATATATATATCAACTGGCTCCAAAAAGTTAAACAGATTTGTAAATTACTTCTATTAAAAAATCTTAATCCTTTCAGTACTTATGAGCTTCTGAAGTTTAGGTTGTTCTTTTCTGTCTAAGTAATCTCTGATGACACGTGTCTCGGGAACCACCGAGACACGTGTCAGAAGAGGTTTGCTATGGGAATTTGCTTCTAAACTGGGCGGTTCCTGAGACACATATCATCAGAGATTACTTAGACAGAAAAGAACAACCCTAACTTCAGAAGCTCATAAGAACTGAAAGGATTAATATTTTTTAATAGAAGTAATTTACAAATCTGTTTAACTTTCTGGAGCCAGTTGATATATATAAAAAAGTTTTTTCCTTGAATACCCCTTTAAGATGACCAAGAATCTACATAGAGCTGTGTGGATTTTATTGAAGAATAAGAAACCAACAACAGTTTTGAACTTCACAGTTGCAGATTATACAATACTTGTGGATTTAGATTTTTCAATAACAATTACAACAAATCCAGAAACAATATAAAACAGAAATTGACTTGCTGAGGAAAGATGAATCAACATCGCAGGTCAATTTTCATGTGAAAAATTTCCACAGCATGTGAAGATTTGTTAAGTTGCATTCACTTGCTTGATACTGTATTCTGCAGATTTTTGTGGCACAGATGTACAGGAGAAAGTCACAGAATGTTTTCTCCTTGTGTCTTTTTTGGCCAAGTCTTGTACTGAACAAATAAAAAAAAATAAAAGCACACATTATTTAGACCCAATGCTGTTTTACTTTTTGCTCTCGATAGAAGACATGTTTCTAGAAAATTGGGTGTGTATAAATGTAAATCTTTATAGTTCAGCTTACCTGAAGCCTTTTAAGATTTATGTAACCCCAAAGAAGAAAGAAAGCGGAGCGCTCACCGTGAAAAGGTCACCGGGAACATTTACTTCATGGGCCTTGTCGGTCTAGGCAGGGAGGCGTCCGGTGATTCCGGAGGGAGTTCAGACGTCGGGCCACGGACTGTATCACGCCCCTAGGTGCTTGATGAAGCACCTAGGGTCGTGATACAGTCCGTGGCCCGACGTCTGAACTCCCTCCGGATTCACCAGATGCCTCCCTGCCTGGACCGACAAGGCCCATGAAGTAAATGTTCCCGGTGACCTGTATGCAATTTTCACGGTGAGCGCTCCGCTTTCTTTCTTCTTTGGTGTTACATAAATGCTGTCTTTTTTTCGCCATATAGCGCCACCTGTTATTGCTACCTGGATGCACCTGGATCCATTCATTAGCTGTGGAGTTTGTTATACTGTGTAGGGAGTCACGCTGGTGCCAGCAATTTGTCTCTTTGGAGTTTGGTGATATTATGGCCTTGTAAGATTTAGTTCTAACTGCATGTTTTATAACTCTGAAAGTAGACAGAAAGGGGTTTGTAACCTTTACCTGTTCATTGGGGGGGGGGGGGGGGGCATGGCCATCAAGATCAATGGAGAGCTTATGGATATAGTCTGGCTTCTGGGATTAGAGGAAAAGGGAATGAACCATTAAAGGGGTTGTCCCAAGAATTTAAGCGGGGAAGAGAAAACACATTATCAGGAAGAAGGAAGTAGCTGTGAGGACTAGGAGTGTCGACACAACAGCTTTGGGAGAGGTGAGTATAGGTTGTCTTTTATTTTTAACCCCACCATATATATGTTCAATATAAATTCCCAGACAACCTCTAACTGGATCTATGAAATATGTATGTAACCGTCACTGCCTGTGATCTTATGTACTGTATATGTCTATGAATTCACAACAGGAAAGGTACCAAAAAGAACAAGAGAAATTAAAGGAGGAGTGGGAGAAGGCTCAGAAGGAGGTGGAAGAAGAGGAACGTAAATATTATGAGGAGGTATTTATTGGTTGCACTGATATGTACATAAATGTATATATATTAAAGTGGTCTCTTCTGACCAGCCTGTGTCAGAAAATAATGAATCCTTCATGAAATAACAGTTCCGAAGCTTCTTTGTTGTCATGTTTTTCTGTTATTCCTCTTGGCCCTTTGAGGAGGGGATAAACCCAGGAGGAAAGTATATTCAAAAGAAAAAAACTACCACAGGAGGACATAGCTTTATATTAATGGGTAAGTAGTTGTCAGCAATAAAATGGGTGATGGTGCAATCCACTCTCAGACAGTAATATGGAATAAAATTCTTCTTTATTAAGCTACAAGTATGTAGCTTAATAAAGAATAATTTTATTACATATTACTGTCTGAGAATGGGTTGTTCCATCACCCATTTTTTGCTGATGACTACTTACCCATTGGAATCTTCAGCTATGGACCTCCTCCATGCTGACATCGGGAAGGTTGCACCACATATCTCTACTCATGCTTTCAATCAGATCCCTTCTTTCATTTTCAGAGGCCTTTAAAAAAAAAAAATAATAATAATAATAATAATAATAAAGAAAGAAGCAATCTGGTTGTTATGGGCAACTCAGCAACTTTTCCTCTAGACAGGTTTTGATAAATCTCCCCCTATGTTATCAGTAGCAATGCTCTGTTTGTTTCTCTTTTGGTTTACTTTATTAGAATAGGCCTGGCGTTTCTGTGGTAGCTATTCTTATTTAAATTTACAGCAAATAAATTTTTCTTAGTGAGTATAATGAGCATTTCTGATGAAATAACCTACAATGTATGTGCCCGTAGGAAAGGAAGATCATAGAAGACACAGTGTTACCATTGACCGTGTCACCAGTCAACAGTATCCATCATAGTTTATCTGAAACAAATGGAACTTCGGTCTCCAACCACAGTGAACCAGGGCCAGGTGTTCAAGAAGAGGTATGTTCTTTCTACAGGTATACAACCATATAGTTGTGGCAAACCATGTGCATCTTATGGAGTTCCACTTTAAAGGGGTTTTCTCAGATTATAATCACCTATCCTGTCTGAAACCCCCTCCATGACATCCATATCAGTGTCTAAAACCCTATTTAAAGGAGTACGCTGCTGCTCACCGTTTGGAACAAACTGTGCCGAACGCTGGCGCCGGGAGCTTGTGATGTCATAGCCCTGTCATGATGTCACTCCCCCTCAATGCAAGTCTATGGGACAGGGCGTGACGGCCGTCACGCCCCCTCCCTTAGACTTGCATTGAGGGGGCTGGGCTATGACGTCACAAGCTGCCTGCTCCAGCGTTTGGAACAGTTTGTTCCAAACGCTGAACAGCGGAGTACTCCTTTAAGTCTGTATGGCCTATCAATGTCAACTATGATAAAAAGGTCTGGTTTACCCTGTTGTAAACTATACTTTCACAAGATGCCCAACATTTTATGAATATCTATAAATATTTTTTATAGAAAATAAATAAAAGTAATCTTTTTACATAATTGTTTTTATTGTTCTAGGTTCTAATACTTGCCTGAAACATATTAGGTTAGGGTTGGTATGTTATAAAATGTTTTTTTTTATATTCCATAAACATCTTTGAATTGTGTATGAAGTAATAGAATAATAGTTATATATATATTTATGTGTGTAGCTATCACATAATTCTTTTAATAATAGTAATCTTTATTTATATGGCAGCCAACATACTCAGCAGCACTTTATAGTGATCAAAACAAACAAAGCAAACAAAAAGTAATGTATGTATTTTCGATCTGGCACAATTATGCCGCATTGTCTATACGTCCAGTGCTGTGTCATCTTTCAACCTATGAACACCGAATGGGATGCTGGGTGCAACTGGTACATAATGCTTCATTTAGAGTACCCGTTTGGACAGACCAAACCTGACCATTTATATTATTGCCATCGGTTTTGAACCAAATTCTTGTTGACATACCATCAATAAATACAAATAAATACAATGATCAGCAATAAAAAGGTACATAGGACTTAAAATTTGAAAACATAACAATCCCACCCATCGAAGTGATCACTGCATGCATAGAGGTTTATTATATCTGCAACTGACCCAGTGTGCCCTTCAGATGCTCCTTACACTACTATCTGTTTTGTATTAAAAACCATTGCTCTATGTTCTAACTTCTTGGTAGTTTGTTGCAGCATAAAGCATAAGCGAGGGCCTAAAGTGTTAAGTGAATTATATTTGGTGGTAATATATACTTTTTGAAAAAATATCAAGACAATTAAAGCCCCCAAACACATTAGAAAGTCATTTGAACCTGCCCATTTTGGTGTTCTTGACTGCCTGTCTAATGTGTATTGGGGACTCCCAACTGTCCCCTGACAGATGATGTTGGGGGGAAGAGAAGAATCTTTTAACAGCTTACCCCTCCACTCTTCATTGAGAACACCTGAATAATCAATGAATCATTAGTATCGATGGACTGGGAGATATGTATTGGCACCCTAAAGGTCTATTCACACAGCTTGTGGAATTCTGCCTCAAATTAAAGCCCATAGACTTCTATGGGATTCCGCACTCACGTTCACACTTCTGAATTTCCGCTTGCAGAATTCTGCTAGCGGAAATTCATAAGTGTGAATGGAAGTGTGGAATCCCATAGAAGTCTATGGGCTTTAATTTGAGGTGGAAATTCTGCCGTGTGAATAGACCCTAAGATATGAACAACTAATTGAATGTTATCTTTTTGTTTTCTAGCCCTTGAGAGAAGACAGAAATCATCTAATGGACAATTCATACTTACAAACCCAGTTATTGAACAAAGAAGGAGCCAATCATATAGCATATGAGGATCAAACAAAAAGGAATGGGTATGTCTTTAAATGGAGGCATGAAAGGGCAGTTAGCGGGTGGATATATGTCCATACACCTTCGATAGCTGCCGGCTGAACGTTCTTTCCACTGACCACTATCTCGTCAAATCCCTCCATACATTCTCTCTCCTTTGACAGCAGTTTGTCTGCCTGAGAACAAAAGGCTTGAGCAGTGGACATCCAACATGTCCAACTCTTCTGTCCCCTTACTTCACCTGTAGAGGAAGAGTTAGGTGGCCACCATACACATTAAATGGTTATCCACGTCGTGATAAAATTGTCAGATTTGGCAACTTTTCTGTAATGTGTATTGAGGCTTTAAGGCCTCATGCACACTGTTGTATCACAAATTCATATTGTACAGATTGATAATACTACACTCACCTTATATTGGCCCATTCTGTATATTTATGTTCTTATTATTATGGAAATATATTCCTATATATTAATTGCTACTAGGGGAGAATACCTTGCCTCATAGAGACTTCATACAGCAACATTTAGAGTACCTAGGGATCCTTATTATGAACTGGAGGGATTCTGTATGCTGTCATATAGAGTTTGTGCATGCAGCAATGGACACTGCACCACACCGGTGCAGAGGAAGTGTGGTGCAGTTGCCCATAACAACCAATTATATTGCTTCTTAATTTTTAAAGAGGCCTGTGAAAAATGAAAGGAGTGATCTGATTGGTTGCTATGGGCAACTCTTCCTCTACACAGGTTTTGATAAATCTCCCCCTAAATATAGTGTTACAGTTTAACAGTAAGCCATGTGTGAACGATGTAGCGTCCCTTCATAATATATTCTGATAATATTTTCTTGCTTCTTATTGAATTTTGGATTGTTTCAGAATTGTTACTTTTGCTATTAACTTTTCCTGTCTGCCATTTTTAGCAGTACTGAAATAGAAGAGAACAAGGCTACATCAGTAAAGGAAATGGACCAAAAGCCTGGACAGCAGCACAATGCTCCTACCAAACTACACCTTCAGTTAGGTAAGCTAACATTCTCCCATAGAGTGCCAGCTTAACCCCTTAAGGACAGCCCTTTTTCACCTTAAGGACTGAGCCTTTTTTCGCAATTCTGACCACCGTTGCTTTACGAATTAATAACTCGAAAACGCTTTTACCGAATATTCTAATATTGTTTTTTCATGACATATTCTACTTTATTTTGGAGGTAAATTTTCGGCGTTACTTGCATCCTTTTTTGGTGAAAAATGACAAATTTTCATGAAAATTTTGAATTTTTCTAACTTTGGCTGTCTGGGCATGCTGGGAGTTGCAGTTTGGCCTTCCTAGTGGTTGCCACAGTAAAGATCACTTTACTTTCACTTTCATTCCCCCCCCCCCCCCACTGTAGTTTCCCTACCTGAGCCAGGATCTCTGCAGTCTCCAGTGACGATCGGGGGTCCCCAGGCATCTTCTCCTCCAGGTACCGGCCTCCATCTTCTCCCCACGTTCTCCTCGACATCCAGGGGTGGGCAGAACGGGGGTTGCTATGGCAACCCACTGTCCTGCCCTGCCATTGGTCAGAATCAGTTCTGACCAATGGCAGGGGATAGGAGAAGATCGCAGCACTGCGACCTCGCTCCTAGCCCTCAGGATGATCGGGGCTGTCACTGACAGCTCCGATCATCCCTATTTTCCGGTTAATCGGGTCACCAGAGACCCGATCAGCCCGGAATAGCAGAAAATCGTATATCTGAATTGACATGCGATTTTCTGTGATTGCCGACATGGGGGGGGGGGTCTCAGGACCCCTCTGGGCGATGTGCTGTGATGCCTGCTGAAGGATTTCAGCAGGCATCCCGGTCCGGTCCCCAACCGGCTAGCGGCGGGGACCGGAATTCCCACGGGCGAATGCATACGCCCCATGTCCTTAAGGGCTCTGGATGCAGGGCGTATGCATACTGGCTCTGGCCGAACACGAAGAGTTAAATTACCCTAGTTGGGCTGGAACTGCTTGGAGCTCCCCTGTGTCATCTAGGTGTGGTTCTCAGCTCTGCTACCTATTAGGATGGTGTATCCCTAATCACCTGCCTATATAAGCTAGGAGCAGTGATCAGTTCATTGTCCATGAAAGGTTATAACTTAGCTGACATCTCCTGCTTACGGGATACCTGTTTGTTTCTTGATCTTTGGCTTTTCTTTTGACACTTCTCTTGCCCTGCGTTCCTGCTCTCTGCTATTTCCTGATACCGACCTTGGTTAGACTGACATTGATTTGACTGTGTGTGTGTCTTAGTGTATTTCTGTTAGTTTGTGTGCCTCCAGCTTTTTCCCCGACTTCTACTGTTTTTGCATTTTATTATTTTGACAATGCTGCCCTGGCACTTAGCAGGGAGGGTTTGTCATCGTGGTTGTCGATTCGTCATCAGCAATAGGTAGGGACAGTGGCTGTGTGTGAGTTAGGGCTTCACTGTTCCCTACCCATACGTGACAATTTCCCCAGTGATGTAATGTATAAAGCTATAAAGCTGCCAGAACTTCCTATTTAATTGTGCATTAGAGGGTTTATGTTGCATAAATATATTTGCAAAATCTGGATTACAAGGTTAGGAGGTGAAATACAGTGGCCCTCATTTATCACAAATTTTTTTTTATTTCAATATCAAACTTTCAATGAGTTTTTCCTCAAATTTTTTAACATGATTTTCAGATGTCGGGAACTTTCACCGCATTGGACATGCACCAGAGTGTGTCTAAATGACAAAACAGAGAGGTTTTTATTTATTTGACCTTTTTTTTATAAGTGGAAGATCACAGGGGGTAAAAGACACCAAACAAATGATGTCACATTTAATAAATTACTTGAAATAGTAATAAGCCACAGCCACATTTCGAATAAACAGCTGAAAGTGACGACTTTTGCAGAGAAAAAAGGAAATTTAGCTGCACAACATTAATAATTAGAGTGAAATTCATTTCTTCATACTTTTTTCATCACAATTTATACAGAATTCCAATAGTAAACAAGGGTTGTTTTCTGCAAATCACTGATATATGGAACATAAATCCAATTTAGCTCATTACTAACTCAAGACCAACCAAAAAAGCTAAAATTTAACAACTTTTATTGAATATAGTTAAAACCTATAGTTACTATAAAATGGATACAGAGTCATCAGTCTACAATACAAGAAGACTCTAACCAGGGTCGATCCCCTATTTAACACCCTTATCAAACCCGACGCGTTTCCCCGTGGGTTAAATATATCCACGGTTCATCAGGGGTTATAATTTAAACCCTGGATGCACAGTGGAGGAGTGTATATTATAACTTATTCCATTCAAAGTATAACAGACAGGAAGAAAACATAAAACACAAAGCAAGCAGGGTTGATAGATGTACGATATAGTCTCTGTGGGATTCTTCTTTATGGATAATCTCCAATAGTGTCTTGATATCCAATAGACCCAAAGTCCTTGATATGGCCACCAGGTCTAATTCCACCTCCTGAATGTCAGAGTACATCAAAGAATGCCCATATGATATAAAATAGGCTAATAAGTACACTTATTTTCTTCCTCAACAATGGCCCCTATTAGCTCCGTGTGTAAATACTGATGATAACCAAGGTACTGTTATAGCTCCCACAGAATCCACACTTTAAAGATAAGTTTCCTTTATGTGAGGGATTATGTAGCCAATGATAATTCCCACACTTCCTATACTGCCCAGCAGAAAGGCTCAATATATCCCTGACTGCCACAAATCCTCACAGATAAATCTCCCTTGCTTGCTTAATGTCTATCCTGTCTCCACCATGATCCGGGTACGGATAATGACCATACCAGACTCCGATCCAGTCTGGCGGCCTGGGGACAAAACACTGATAGTATGAAGTGTTTAAAAAAGACAACGGCCCTCAGGTGCCATTGGTTTTCCATTGAAATTATATTGAAAAAATTTGTATAAGTTGGGAGAAGTCTGCCTTCATGCCCCTTATCCCATGTGCTTGGGGCCAATGAACTTAGGGTGTTTGAACGACTAAAGTACCTGGGGATATTTATTAATCGTAAACTTTTAAAATATTACCAATTACTAAAATATTTCTCCCTTCCTCTCTTGAGAGACTGTCAGACATAAAAACTTTTTAAATGTTGTTCATCTTGGCAAATCAATATTTTTTCTAATATACTTCTTTAAAAAAAAAAAAAAATCACATTGTATTAAAGAAAACTGCCTTTGAAAATCCCACCACTAGCGGTCTCCATACCTCCTGGGACGCTGATGAGTCCCACAACAGCATGAGCGTGTCCAAGGGCCATGGACACGAGATGGCTCATTGACAAGGCTGCAGGAGGAACACAGCTTGCAGCAACACTGCTAGAACACAGAGTTTTACCAAACATGTGCTTCCAGCTGTCGCATAACTACAACTCCAAG
The DNA here is from genome assembly GCF_029499605.1 of Hyla sarda. Lineage (NCBI taxonomy): Eukaryota > Metazoa > Chordata > Amphibia > Anura > Hylidae > Hyla > Hyla sarda. Next base: position 84,824,068 of record NC_079189.1, read on the forward strand.
CATGCCTGGAATGCCAAAATATGTTTGGGCATGCTTCTGTCCCATCCCGGCACGCGCGGCCCCGCTCTCTAGGGATCGCGCGCACCGGCTCTCTGAAATTTAAAGGGCCAGTGCTGCACTAATTGGTGCCTGGCCCAATTAAGTTTAATCACTCCCTACACATAAAAACCCACTCCCCATTCCTGTCCTTGCAGGATCTTGTTGCCCTAGTGCCCTGAGAAAGCATTTTGTGTGTATCCCTAGCCTGTGTATCCAGACCCTTTCCCATTGCCCCTGACTACGAACCTTGCCGCCTGCCTTGACCTCTTGCTACGTCCGACCTTGCCTTCACCCTGTCCTTGTGTACCATGCCTATCTCAGCTGTCAGTGAGGTCGAGTCGCTATCAGGGGATACGACCTGGGAGCAACTCCATCCCGCCTTGCGGCGGGCTCTGGTGAAAACCAGTAACTTCTTAGAACCGGTCCCCTGGTACGGCCCACGCCATCGCTTCACTGACCTGGAGGATCCACTACCTGTATCCTACCCGCATAGCGGTCCGGTTCCTGACAGTAGATCCGGCCATGGATCCCGCTGAGGTGCCGCTGCCAAGTCTCGCTGACCTCACCACCGTGGTTGCCCAGCAGTCTCAACAGATCGCCCAACAAGGACAACAGCTGTCGCAGTTGACCGCCATGTTCCAGCAGCTTCTGCCTCCACAGCGTCAATCATCTCCTCCGCCAGCTACAGCTTCCCCTCCACCGCGAGCTGCCGCTTCTACCTCTTGAGTCCGCCTGTCTCTTCCTGAGAAATTTGATGGGGACTCTAAGATGTGCCGTGGGTTCCTGTCTCAATGTTCCCTGCACCTCGAGATGAAGTCGGACCAGTTCCCTACAGAACGGTCTAAGGTGGCTTTCGTGGTCAGTTTGTTGTCTGGGCCACACCGCTTTGGGACTGCAACGATCCTGCCACCGCCTCCATCCAGTCCTTCTTCTCCGAAGTACGCAGTGTCTTTGAGGAGCCAGCCCGGGCTTCCTCAGCCGAGACGGCTCTTCTGAATCTCGTCCAAGGGAATTCTTCAGTGGGCGAATATGCTATACAGTTCCGTACCCTTGCCTCTGAACTCGCCTGGAACAATGAGGCCCTCTGCGCGATCTTCAAGAAAGGTTTATCTAGCCACATCAAAGATGTTCTTGCCGCATGAGAAATTCCTGCTACCCTGTCTGAACTTATCCAGTTGGCCACCCGCATTGATATGCGTTTCTCTGAAAGATGCCAGGAGCTCCGCCAAGAAAAGGATCTTGGTTGCACCAGGTGGTTTCTTCGCTTGGCACCTCTCTTCCAGAGTCCACTGCATCCTACTCCTGTGCCTCCCGCCAAGTAGGCGATGCAAGTGGATCGGTCTCGCCTGACCCAAGAAAAGAGGACTCGCCGCAGAAATGAAAATTTGTGCCTGTACTGTGCTAGTACCGAACATTTCCTAAAGGACTGCCCTATTCGTCCTCCGCGTCAGGGAAACGTGCGCACGTAGTTAATGTGGGAGAGGCGTTACTAGGTGTGAATGCAGTTGTCACTATCACACCCTATCGGTCCAGCCAAGATGCTAGAGAGAGTGTGATGGTGCAAGGGTTAAAGCCGCCAGACCTCTGGGTATCTACTACCAGTCCCAGCAAGTCACCAAATTAACCCTTAGATAAACGTGTTTCCACCAGAGCTGCCTTCAGAAAGGTGAGCTCCTATATTTAGAGATCAAAGACCAGAGCTGATTAATTAAACATTTAATCTGATAAAAGGTATCACAGTGCTATGCATAAAAATAAACAAATGGCATACAGTTACAAAAATATGAAAGAGTTTAGCAAGGCAAGTTCAGAAAACAAAAGATGAAGTTCTTACAGCATGATGATATAGCAGTCCATGAGAGTGAATTCCAGCTTTTCTTAGGATGGTCTTGTCAGCTTGTTGCACAGCATTGAACAACAGTTGAGTCCAGCATTTTTAAATCTTATCTCTGCTTCTTTGGAGGGAAACTCCATCCCCCCCCCCCCTCCCCTCTGATCCCACCAGATGGGGCATCTCTCTTCCTGACCCCTTATCTGTTTGATTATATGATGGGACCAGGGTGCATGACTTCAAAGGAGATACCAGACAGCCAGACCTCCAATAAAATGCAATACACAAAAAACAAAGGATACACCGTCTGAATGACCTCTCACCCATGTCTTGGATAATACATCACACAGTTATAATTATAATACACATATAGGATTTTAATAATCAGGCCTTGGGCCTGACACCTCCCCCTTAAGATGGGGAAAGAGAGATCTTGCCTCTCCAGGCTGATAGATCTGTCTCCCTTAACCATCTATTTCTTTTCTTGACACCACAGGCCCTGCATTCCCAGGCAAAGATGGCACTGAAGGGGCCTAGTACCTGATTAAGCTGCCTCCTCCTTTCATCTGAGAGCTGTGGATTGATCTCCACATCCTGAAGGGATCCCTGGCTCTTAGCTTCCTCCACTAGATCAAGTAAGGGATCACTACCCCTCCCTTCCTCTGGTGCACTACATACACTGAGTACCACCTCCTCAGGGTCATAGTATGCCTTTAGCATATTAATTCTGTCTCTGCCTCTGACCTTTCTTATCAAGGGCTACTACATATGTGGTGGGTTCTAGGCACTGTAAAATGGTAAAGGGACCCTCCCAGGCAGCCTGCAACTTATTCTGCCTGATGGGGTTAAGAACCATTACCTTCTGTCCCACTTCATAGACCCGGTCACTTGCATTGTGATCATACCAGTACTTCTGCCTGGACTGTGCTGCTATGAGGTTGTCCTGTACCAGCCCAGTCAATGTCTGCATCCTGTCCCTGAATCTCAGAATACACTCTACCACAGAAGACTCAGGTAGCCCCCCTTCCCATTCTTCCCTAACTAAATCTCGGGGTCCCCGCACTTTGTGACCATATAATAACTCAAAGGGCGAGAAACCTGTAGACTCTTGGGGTACCTCCCTGTAAGCAAATAACAGATGGGGTAAATACTTTTCCCAGTCTATGCCCTCCGATTCTACAAATGTTTTTAGCATTTGTTTCAAGGTGCCATTGTTACCGGACACTCTGTCCAACCAATGTAGAGGGTTGTGATCAGTCATGACAGTAAAATCCCTGCCATACAGGTATGGCTGTAATTTTTGCAAAGCCCAGACCACAGCTAGACATTCCTTCTCTATGACCGCATAGGCCACTCCCAAATGTCCTGCCAGGGGGGTCTCATGGGCCAACCTCAGCAGCTCTTTCCTGTACTGCCTAGGAACCACTAACGGCCTTTCTCTCTCCTGGGCCCCTAGCATGCCTTTGGAAAGGGACTCCCTGTACAAGATATAATTTTCCCAATATACCCGATGCCCATCTGTGTCAACACCTGTATTTTCAGCACGTTGTCTCAGCCCTTCAAGGGAAGGTCACTGCGCAGAGCTTCCCGGAAATGCTCATTTCCCTCCCCCCATCTCGTGGTATCAGGGAGCACATTTCCCCCAGGTGAACTAGCATCTCCACCTTCCTCTGCTGGGGCTTGCAAGTCACACAGCTTGCCCCTTGCATCACCATCCTCCCTTCCTGTTAAAGCTGCAGCCCTGGCATGCTGCTGACGCGTTACCACTGCCACCATTGGTATGCCTCCCTGGGGTTTACCTTCCTCCCCCTCAGTTCCAGACATAACAATACAGGCATCATACACAGGGCTATGACTCCTTCCCTCCTCCTCCTTAGGCTCACAGGATTGGGACATATCACTCACTGCTGGTCCCTCATCCTTACATGTCACCAGGGGCACACCAACCCCTCCCCCTAGCCCATCTCCACTAGGTTTTGGCATTGGCAATGCATTGTCACCACATTTTACAATACACCCCATTTCACTTTTGGAAAACATTACTGGTTCAGTCACAGGTAAACAATTATCAATCCCCTGCACTCCCTCCCAGTTACCACATTTCACAATACACCCCATTTCACTTTTGGAAAAAAAATACTGGTTCAGTCACAGGTAAACAATTATCAATCCACTGCACTCCCTCCCAGTTACCACATTTCGCAGTGTCTCCCAAAGTCTCGCACAGTACCTCAGAGTGAACAGGGCTCTCTCCTAACCCTTCCTGTGTGCAGGTAGTGTCCTCTGGAGCATAATGAAAGAGCATCCGACCCAAATCATTCCCCAGCAGAACATTAACAGGGATGTCCTCAGAGACCCCTACCTCCCGCAAACCTTTGCTGGTACCCCAATCCAGGTACACACGAGCCATGGGCACAGCAGGCCGCACACCTCCAATTCCTTTTAAAGCCATGGTTCTTCCAGGGATGATGTCCTCTGTATCCACCACTTCAGGCCGCACCATGGTAAAGGAGGCTCCAGAATCTCGCAAACCCACTGTCGCCCGGTCACCCACAGTTACACTCTGGAGATACCAGACAGCCAGACCTCCAATAAAATGCAATACACAAAAAACAAAGGATACACCGTCTGAATGACCTCTCACCCATGTCTTGGATAATACATCACACAGTTATAATTATAATACACATATAGGATTTTAATAATCAGGCCCTTGGGCCTGACAGCATCCTCTCCACGTCTGACTATACCTGTGCGGATTTCTCTACCCGCAAGTACCAATACCTCTTTCTCCGCTGTGGCTTTTCTGGACTCAGGTTCAGCAGGAAATTTCATTGAAGCCTCTCTCATCAATAAATTCAATATCCCTGTTAACCGTCTCGTGAAACCTCTCTTCATTTCATCTGTGAATGGAGAAAGATCCGGTCTGCACCGTGCGTTATCGCACAGAACCTCTGCTCATGAGCGTTGGAGATCTCCACCAGAAGAGTATTGAATTTTTTGTATTACAGAACTGTACCTCTGAAATTCTTCTTGGTCTGCCCTGGCTTCAGCGCCTACGCAAAAACCAACTTTATGCCAAAATTGAAAAATGTCTCTTTGAGCGCAGCAGTCTACCCTTCCTGGGATACATAGTGTCCGGTCAAGGTCTTCAAATGGACCCTGACAAGCTATCGGCGGTAATAGATTGGCCACGCCCCACTTGTCTGCGAGCTATCCAACGATTTCTCGGATTTGCTAATTATTACCGACAATTCATTCCCCACTTCTCCACCATCGTTGCTTCTATTGTAGCATTGACCAAGAAAAATGCTAATCCGAATTCCTGGCCACCACAGGCGGAGGAAGCCTTTAACCACCTCAAAGCCGCCTTCGCCTCTGCACCAGTCTTGTCTAGGCCAGATCCTCTCAAGCCTTTCTTCCTCGAGGTTGACGCCTCCTCAGTCGGAGCCGGAGCTGTCCTTCTTCAAAAAACCGCTAAGGGAAAAAACGTTACTTGCGGATTTTTCTCCAAAACTTTTTCTCCTCCAGAAAAAAACTATTCTATAGGTGACCGTGAATTATTGCCCATTAAGTTGGCTCTTGAAGAGTGGAGACATCTTCTGGAAGGGTCCCTTCATCCCATCACCATCTACACGGACCATAAAAATTTGTCTTATCTTCAGTCCGCCCAGCGTTTAAATCCTCACCAGGCTAGATGGTCGTTGTTTTTTGCCCGTTTCAATTTTCAGATTCATTTTCGCCCTGCGGACAAGAATGTCAGGGCAGATGCTCTATCACGTTCCACCGATGCCTCAGAATCCGAAGCTCTTCCTCAGCACATCATACCTCCAGAGTGTCTGATCTCCTCTGCTCCTGCTTCTCTGGTGCCTATTCCTCCGGGATAAACTTATGTTCCTCCACGACTATGCCTCCAAACTCTCAAATGGGGTAATTCCTCCCACCTGGCTGGTCATGCTGGAATCAAAAAGTCCATACAGTTAATTGCCAGACACTATTGGTGGTCCTCCCTGGAGAAAGATTTTGTACGGGCCTGTACAGTTTGTGCACGTGACAAGACTCCACGCCAGAAGCCTGCTGGTCTTCTCCTTCCTCTGCCTGTGCCTGAACAACCATGGTCCCATATAGCTATGGATTTCATCACGGACCTTCCTTCATCTCATGGCAACACTGTCATTTGGGTGGTCGTTAAATTTTTCTTCTGCTTATCATGCTCAATCCAATAGACAAGTGGAAAGAGTAAACCAAATTCTTGGTGACTACCTACGACATTTTGTTTCCTCCCGCCAAGACGATTGGGTTGACCTCCTGCCCTGGGCTGAATTCTGGTACAACTTCAAAAATTCTGAATCTTCCTCCAAATCTCCATTTTTTGTGGTGTACGGCCGTCATCTGCTCCCCCCCCCCTCCCCATTCCCATTTCATCTGGAGTCCCTGCCGTAGATGAATTGACACAAGACTTCTCCTCTATCTGGAAGGAAACTCAAAAGTCGCTCCTACTGGCCTCATCTCCCATGAAGAGACATGCTGATAAAAAGAGAAGAATTCCTCCTGTCTTTGCCCCCGGTGACAAAGTGTGGCTCTCTGCCAAATACATCCATTTCCATGTTCCTAGCTACAAGCTTGGTCCTCGGTACCTCGGGCCATTTAAAATCAAAAATCAAATCAATTCTGTATCCTACAAGCTCCATCTTCCTTCTTCTCTTCGTATTCCCAACTCTTTCCATGTTTCTCTTCTCAAACCTCTCATACTTAACCGTTATTCTCCCAAGGTCACTGTTCCTGCTCCTGTTTCCGGCTCCTCTGATGTCTTCTGTGTCAAAGAGATCCTCGCCTCCAAGGTCGTCCGAGGTAAAAGATTTTTTTTAATTGATTGGGAGAATTGTGGCCCAGAAGAGAGGTCCTGGGAACCTGAGGCCAACATTCTTCACAAAGAGCTCGTCCGCAGATTCTTGGGCTCCAAAAGGAGGGGGAGACCCAAGGGAGGGGGTACTGTTACACCGAGCGCTCCGGGTCCCTGTTCCTCCCAGGAGCGCTTGCGGCGTTCTCCTGCATGCAGCGCCCCGGTCAGACCCGCTGACCGGGAGCGCTGCTCTAGTATCACCGGCGGGAATGCGATCCGCGTGGCGGGACGCGCCCGCGTGTCGCATCCCAATCCCCTCACCTGCCCCGTCCTCCTCCTGTCCCGTCCCGGCGTGCGCAGCCCCATTCTCTCTGAAATTTAAAGGGCCAGTGCATTATTAATTGGTGCCAGGCCCAATTAAGTGTAATCACTCCCTACACATAAAAACCCACTCCCCCCTTCCTATCCTTGGCGGATCTTGTTGCCCTAGTGCCCTGAGAAAGCGTTTTGTGTGTATCCCTAGCCTGTGTATCCAGACCCTTTCCTGTTGCCCCTGACTACGAACCTTGCCACCTGCCTTGACCTCTTGCTACGTCCGACCTTGCCTTTGCCTTGTCTTTGTGTACCACGCCTATCTCAGCTGTCAGTGAGGTCGAGTCGCTATCAGGGGATACGACCTGGGAGTTACCACCGCAGCAAGTCCATCCCGCCTTGCGGCGGGCTCTGGTGAAAACCAGTAACTTCTTAGAACCGGTCCCCTGGTACGGCCCACGCCATCGCCTCACTGACACGGAGAATCCACTACCCGTATCCTACCCGTATACCGGTCCGGTTCCTGACATGCTATATGCTATTTTTTTGTGAAACATTGGTGATAGAGACATAAAAATTACATGTACATGATCAGAATGAGGTACTGAGAAACATATAACTTATTTAAAAAAAATTGTGGGATCTGACAGCGACGCTTTAAAATCTTAGCTGCCCTGCCACTTGCAGTTGCAGGCTGAATCAATCTTGAGAAGATAATTCTCCCAAAATGCCTCTGTTTACTTGAGCATGCCTCATCACTAGTACCCTCTTAATTTTTTAAAGTAGTTAAATTCATTATTACCAAGTTTTGTTTGGGGTCAGAATTGATCAAAACTTAAGTTGTCCACATTCCAACACTCTAAATCGCAAGGGAGCATGTTGTGGCTTGACTTCCATGTCTATTATTTAGCCTGTCCGCTCCACTACTTGGCTTTTTGGGCCGTGGCAGGGGTGCTGTCAGATAATGAACATCATTTAGCCTACTATTTAGGTCTTAGTCAATTCTGGCCTGTGCTGGAGGGCAATTAGGGTCAGTCACGTTCCTGTTTGCCACTTTATAGATTAGTTTCTAAGGTATGGGTAGTCGCTTAGTGTCTTCTAAAATATATGGATTTAGAGGAACATTTATCATTGTTATCCTTGGAAAGTGAGTCTTAAATTTTTTTATTTTTTTTTTAGCTTTTGGTTTTCGCTTCTGTGTGACATATTTCTCATACTAACACGGGGTTGATAAATTTGGCCCATGTAAGCAAGAAAACAATAAATCACTTCAGAACACCACATTATATGATTCTTCCCCTACTCTGTGACTTTTTATTAGACTTTTTTTTTAGAGTACCTTTTAGAGTACTCTCCAAAGGCAGTTTTGTATGCCAAATCTAACCTGGCTTTGACTTGCAACATTATGGAGGGGTTTGCAACTTTTTTTTTATGTCTACATGCAACATTCGCACTTCATAAATTCACAACCACTGCAAAGTAAACACTGAAAGTTGCATAGGTAAGGCTGTTTGCTACTTCATGAGTACCCACAAATGTCACAAAAAAAGTGCTTAGGCGCACGTGCAACATTTTGAAAGCAAAATAATAAAGCTCTAAATACAATGATAAATCTCCCCCCTTAATGCTCGACATGCCCTTGTGGCATGATCCCTTCTTACCTCAGTTCTCACATGATTTGCATCCACAGTTCTTGGTACACCATTGGTTTATGGACTGTTGGAGATCAGGGTTTATACTCATTTAAGCATTTTACAGGATACTAAGGTCATCCCTAGGGGATCATTTTATTAATTTCTCCATCTAAGACATGCTTTCCAGATGTAGTTTTCCAACTCCTTCGGCCGTTCTCCTTTTTCCCTCTTATAGGTATCTATAGGTCACAGGGCTTGAGGGGAATCTTTTAAGCCCTATACGCATTTCTTTTTGGGGCCAAACTGAAAGGGTAGAGGCTAAATGGAAATGAAAGTTCTTCCCAATTGTTCAGATGAAGACTGTGATGAGGCATTATGTTCTCATTTGTTTCTATCCCCTACTATTAAAAATAGACTCAGATATGTTGTGCGGTAATTACTCAATTATGAATTATGGTCATAAAAATATTAATTATGAAAAATTAAAAAGAATATGAAAATTATTATAAATATCAAAATTATGAGCTGGTGAATTGTAGACAAAGCCAATCAATACAATTCACATCTGAGTCCGACTATTTCCTCAGATATCAACAAGTTATTTTTATGACGGGATGACATTAAGGCTTAAGGATGTAGTTTTGCAATATACACTAATACCCAGGTATAATAAAAGTATGCAGATTTATTGGTTATAAGGTTATAAACATAAATGAGTAACAAACATAATGATATATGCAAATGAATATCAATTAGATATATTCGTAAACATTACAAGATTGTTAATTGACTACATATAGTAGAACAATACATGTGAGTAGTAAGTAACTTGTTACAATAAAATAAAAGCTACTAGGTTAGGAATATCATATAAGAAAAAGGTTACATATCACTGTATCCAGAGGAACCTCATGATATTAAAATGGTCAATATATAATCATAGACATCTTAATATGGAATGCTTAATACACTCCCTGCCCCCTTCTAACCAACTACAAATCCCATGATTCCAAGAATGAGCAGATCCATCTAAGGATATAAACATGGAAGAACTATGATATACTTCCACCCCATTCTGGACAATTTGTTTATACATGATCTTGGTAAGACATTAAGACAAATAGCAGAGTTGTGTGATCTCGCTAAACTATATTTTAGGAGGAATAACTTGAAACAAGTTTCCTGTGTGGGAAATATACTTATAACACTTAGTTTGGCAAGTAGGAATTCTATCAATTCTATCAAAGCAATTATTTAATGCTTTGATAAATTATGAGTCCTGATTCTTCTGCAGGTAGAATAAAGTCTCACAATATCCTAAAACTATAATCTCAATATGGAGTATGGATAATTAATTATTTTATTTCATTAATTTTTTTGCCAAGCTAAATGGTATAATTCCATCCATATTATCCCAATTAGTCTTAATTAAATGGAATACCTTGTCTCTGGAATACCTTGTCTCTTATGTAAGAACCTCGCTTTCCTAGGAAAATTGAACGGTCCTTCTCATGTTTTCTGGGATCTCACATGGCTTTCATGGTTTCCGTCTTGTGGACCTCTTTCACTGGAAGACCTCTTTGTCTTTGTGTGTTCTTTTCATCACAGTACAGCACAGTACCGAACATCTGGTTTACCAGACTTTTTAATTAGCCAGACACACCCTCCTAAATTGGAATTCCCCAATGAATGTAGGTTGGGCATGTACATATGGTAATGACTATGACATCACTATAATACCCAGAATGCATTGAGCATATCACCCATAATGCCTTTCCTGTTGGTGTGATGTCAACTACCCATACACTAGGGGGTGCTATTGCATAAACAATTAGAATAATTACCATTAAGGGTTAACTGTCCAATGTTGGTTTCAAACCCACATTCCACACTTGATATATGGAGCCATAATTAGCAATTCAGGGATTATTTTTTACATCTATAAGTAATTAATTCTCATAGACATCTTGGGGCCTACCTAGATATCCAAATTTATTGGAGAGATAACAATACCATGTAGGTCTCTTTCACACAGACGTGTGAATCTCTCTGTCTGTCTGTCTTGTCTAGGTAATTGAATGTTAGTTACAATAACACTGAGCAATGCTCCCTATGAGAATCATATGTAAGATAATAGATATATATACTGATGTCCTTTACAATACGAACAGTATATGACAATATAATATGTCCTACTGATTACTATATATATATATATATATATATATATATATATATATATATCTATATATATATATATATATATATATATATATATATATGAACTAATGTTCATTCGGATGAGTCATAATTATTTCAAAGTTTCTTATCTTAACCCCCTTTCTCTTCATTCACCCCCCTTTACCTTGGGTGAATTGTAGTAGTGTCATCTAGAGAGTGTAACTAGCCCCCATATCATCTGTCTTATCTAAACAGCCATAAATATCTAAGGAGATATCTAAGTATTCTTCCCTCAGACTGGCACTTTTAGAGGAGAACTTTAGAATTGTGGCCTACTTAGATTATAGAGAAAATGTCCGATATCATGCCATTAAACATAGTGATTCATTTTTGGGGCGTATAATTAGCATGACAGATAAACATTTTACACCAATGCTATTTAACACATTTATTTAGAATGGGGAGATGTCCGACACCAGAATGTAACAGGTGTAGAGCGCCATGATCGGATTTTATACATGATCTGGTCCTACCCTCCAATTCAGGTCTGTTAGTCAGCAGTAGTCTGTTGGTCAGTAAGATTTTTGTCTACCTTACTGGGGCGTCCAGTCATGGTTGAACCCAGGAGTTGCCTTCAGGGCCTGTTTGATGCAGAGCAGTGACTACATCATGAGCTTATGTTTTTTTTTATTTTTTATGGGAAACACTTTTTGGCTCGTAAATCCAGTGCTATCTTATGAATGGATCCTCGGGTCCCAAATCTTTCGGATTGGAAGAAATTGTAAATACTATTGTTACATATGTATATCTGGTCTTCAAACACAAGAAATGCCCAGCCACATTTAATAAACAATATGGAACATGGTGTTATGGTGACTATACCACCAACTGGTATCTTGCTCTATATAATACTCTATTGCCAGACCCTCCTTGAGGAGATGCTTCTTGTATATCTAATCCTATTTGTGGACAATACATTCTTTTTTTCTCAATCTGCCTCACTGTCCTCGTCCCATGAGGAGGTTTATGATATTTTTTTTCGTTTTGTTGTTTGTGTCCCCATCTATAATGGAAGCTTTGTGCAATTTGCTTTATTTTCATCATTGATCACAATGTTTATCCTTTGGCTGACTGTGTGGTCGGCACTATGTATACAAATGCTATTGATGCACATTGTTTTTTGTACAAAATAGTTTTTATTATTGTGCAATATAACAAGTTAAAAAGTATGGGGAAATGTATTTCACTCTATTAACCCTTTGCACCAAAATTTAAGATTTTTCAGCCAAAATCATCACTTTTAGCTAATTTCTGAAATGTGGGCATGGTTTTCTACATTTTCATATTCTGAGTGATTTATTGAAATGTTCACCCTGTTTTTGGCACCTTTTCACGCTGTGATTTTTCACTTTTGACAGAGAGGTTAAATAAATGAAAACCTCCCTTTATCGCCAAAGATTCCTGACATGTAAAGTCCACAATCATGAACATGGGGAGAACTCAATAGAAATGTACTATGAAAAGGGATTGAAAAAAAAAATGGTAAAAAATATTAAATGTTGGCCAATGCCATCATCAAAATCACACAGTGTAGTCTAAAATAATTAATGAAAGAAGTTTCTTGGATTGGAGAGTTTGTACAATTCCCAAAGTGTACATTGTGTTCCAAATCAGTATGCATGTGAAATATTAATAGGATTTCAGCAAAATCAGCATTTGGGGTTTAGTGTTTCAAATAAAGTGTTTGTTTTATTTTTTTTCATAACTTTTTAGATGTCTGGTTTTCTTGATTTAGTGGAAAGTTACTTAGAGAGTGTTCCACATTATTAAAGAAGTACTCCGGGATATAACTTTTTTTTATTTCTAAATGTACTCACTTACACTAACTTACGATAAAAACAAAAACAAATTGGACTTACCTCACTCCCAGTATCCTGCTCTTCCTAGTGGCGGGGCCCAACACTACCACTCAGCCAATCACCAACCGAGGTAGGACATCACTGCGGCTGGCGATTAACATCCAGGGGAGTGGAGGGGGGTAAGTCAAGTTTGTTTGTTTCTTTTAAATGCCCCATTCTGGGTAAGTTGAAAAAAACAAAAAGTTATATCCCAGAGTACTCCTTTAAGTGAGTCACAGTTCTCATGCAGTATGGCTAGGCAGTGAAAGGAGAGTCCAAAACCAAGTTATGGTTTAATGGAGGCTTTACTGAGTTAAGACAAGTGGTGTTATCTTCACAGCTAGGCCAGAATCCCAGAGAAGTGGCCAGGAACACAGAAGGACCTCGCAGATTGCTGGGACCAATTAGACTTGTAATTTAGATGCTTGGCTTGACTATAGATAGTAGTGACAGCAGACATAGACTTTACTTACTAGACTGACTGTAGATTTGAGGCCTTCCAGGTAGCTGGACACAAGCACGGAGACATCTGATCTTTACTGTTCCTCAGCAGGGAGCATAAGAGAGAGAATTGTAATGGCTGGGCCAAAGCCCAAGGGGGACTGGGCCAAAGCCCATTGGTCAAGCTGCGGGTCATGTGTAAAGCTGGTGCCCTCCTGGTAACATCATGTGATAACATAAACTTAACATGTGACATCTCACAGGTCCTTTAGATGACCTCTCACAGGTCCTTTATACTAACTATACATTAATATACTGACTACAATTCTATTACAATAAATAACAGTATAGTAACAGCAGGGGAGACACTTCAAGAGAGCCCCCAGGTCACTGAGGGTCTCAACCTGACAGGGCCTAAGTGGAGTGCAGGACCATGTCCTCTACTGGGATATTACATAATGGATTCAGAGTTTAGGTGAAAACATCTATATATCTGTATAAAGGCTAATTTATTAGCCTATGTTTGTGGGAGGGGCGGGGATTCCTTCTAAGAACCCGCAGCAGTACCTGTCTCAGATATCGCGGGTTCGTCACGTCAGTCAATCAGCTGACGGCCGTAGTCAGCTGACCGGAACCGAACGCCTCTACAGTACTGCGTGTCTAGCAGGTAAGTGGCTGGGAATGATCGGGGCTAGAAGGGCAGGGTATCCCTTTGCTCCGGAGGTAAGCCGGAGATGGAGGGGATCCCTGTTCACCAGGTTATTTTCGGGTTATCATATAGTTTGTTGTTGCCCAAGACTTGGCTCGGCCACACTACAAATTGTACACAGCACATCCAGCAAAGCATTTCGGCTCAGTTTGTCCACAGTGGTGGTGGTGGTGGGGGTTAGTCATATGCCGGCACGCTCTCTAGCTGCTCTGCACATTATAGTAAAGGGTTAATGATATGCCGGCTCGCTTTCTGACTTCACTGCTCTGCACATTACAGTAAGGGGTTAATCATATGTAGGCACGCTCTCTGACTGCACTGCTCTGCACATTACAGTAAGGGGTTAATCATATGTCGGCACGCTCTCTGACTGCTCTGCTTTGCACATTACAGCAAGGGGTCAATTTTATGCCAGCACGCTCTATGGTTGTTCTGCTCTGCGCATTACAGTAAGGGGTTAATTATATGCCGACACGCTCTCTGACTGCTCTGCACGTTACAGTAAGGGGTTAATTATATGCCGGCACGTTTTCTGGTTGCACTGCTCTGCACATTACAGTAAGGGGTTAATTATATGCCAGCACTCTCTCTGGCTGCTCCAGTCTTCACGTTACAATTAGGGGTAATTATATGCCGGCACGCTCTCTAGCTGCTCTGCACATGAAGAGGACAAGGGTTAAATATATGCCGGCACTCTCTCTGGCTGCTCTGCATATAGTGAGGACAGGGGTTAGTTATATGCCGGCACGCTCTCTGGCTGTTCCGCTCTGCACATTACATTACAGTAAGGGGTAATTATACGCCGGCACACTCTCTGGCCACTGTGCTCTGCATATAGAGAGGACAGGGGTTAGTTATATACCGGCACGCTCTCTGGCTGTTTTGCTCTGCACATTACAGTAAGGGGTAATTAAATGCCGGCACGCTCTCTGGCCGCTGTGCTCTGCATATAGAGAGGACAGGGGTTAGTTATATGCCGGCATGCTCTCTGGCTGTTCCGGTCCGCTCATTACAGTAAGGGATTAATTGTATGCCGGCATGCTTCTGGCTGCTCCGCTCTACACATACACATTGCAGGTGCTTTGTTACAGACATGCAGCACATGCATGACCACATTATGAAAGGTTTGTGAGATATGTTCTCTTTACAGGTATAAAAAATAAAAAAAAAGGGGGGGTTCTAGACATCAGATGATTGAGCACGTACTTAATTATTCATGTCAGGGTGTTTAGCTAGGTTCAGCTCTAGCGTTTTTTACACATTAGTGGATCGCACACTCTTGTAGGATTCATATCGTACATACGCTCATGGGAGTCATATTGTACATACGCTCGTGGGAGTTGTGCAGTGCATGCGCTTGGGGCATGTGTGCTGTACACACGCTTGTAGTGTTGTGCTGGGCGCATGCTTGTGGCGTTGTGACGCACATATGCTCGTACAGCTCATGGAGTGTTGTTCTGTGCGTGAGTATGTGGTCATATAATTACTACACGCATGCATATTGATTGTTCTATGCATGCGTTTATCAGATTTGATCAGGGCAGACGTTCATATAGTTTGTTGTTGGCCAACGGTGTATACCCATTATACCTGCCACTTCTGCAGGAGGATACATTGCACAATTGTTGTCACTGACACGTCTTCAGAGCGACAACATTACGACACATAGGCGGTGGTCTAACCGATACACCTGCTACGTCTGCATTAAAATAAAATGTTCAGATCAGTGCTTTCTAGTTATTGTACAGTGGGACAGACATTGCATGTATAAATTCATGTGTTGTATCTTACATTAGTGCTTCATGCAATTATATAGTTGTACTGGGCATATGTGTGGATAAGTTGCTCTGTGCATCTGCTCATGTAGTTTGTTCAGTGCATATGCTTGCTCATGCAGTTCATTCTAGCCATACGTTCATAGGTTGTTTGGTGCACGCGCTCAAAGTTTTGTACATGCACTCATATAGTTCTGTCTGTGTGTTACGCCGAGCGCTCCGGGTCCCCGCTCCTCCCCGGAGCGCTCGCTACACTCTCGCTCCCGCAGCGCCCCGGTCAGATCCACTGACCGGGTGCGCTGCGATTCCGCCTCCAGCCGGGGTGCGATTCGCGATGCGGGTGGCGCCCGCTCGCGATGCGCACCCCGGCTCCCGTACCTGACTCGCTCTCCGTCGGTCCTGTCCCGGCGCGCGCGGCCCCGCTCCCTAGGGCGCGCGCGCGCCGGGTCTCTGCGATTTAAAGGGCCACTGCGCCGCTGATTGGCGCAGTGGTTCTAATCAGTGTGTTCACCTGTGCACTCCCTATGTATACCTCACTTCCCCTGCACTCCCTCGCCGGATCTTGTTGCCATTGTGCCAGTGAAAGCGTTCCCTTGTGTGTTCCTAGCCTGTGTTCCAGACCTCCTGCCGTTGCCCCTGACTACGATCCTTGCTGCCTGCCCCGACCTTCTGCTACGTCCGACCTTGCTTCTGTCTACTCCCTTGTACCGCGCCTATCTTCAGCAGTCAGAGAGGTTGAGCCGTTGCTAGTGGATACGACCTGGTCACTACCGCCGCAGCAAGACCATCCCGCTTTGCGGCGGGCTCTGGTGAATACCAGTAGTGACTTAGAACCGGTCCACTAGCACGGTCCACGCCAATCCCTCTCTGGCACAGAGGATCCACCTCCTGCCAGCCGGCATCGTGACAGTAGATCCGGCCATGGATCCCGCTGAAGTTCCTCTGCCAGTTGTCGCCGACCTCACCACGGTGGTCGCCCAGCAGTCACAACAGATAGCGCAACAAGGCCACCAGCTGCCTCAACTCACCGTGATGCTACAGCAGCTACTACCACAGCTTCAGCAATCATCTCCTCCGCCAGCTCCTGCACCACCTCCGCAGCGAGTGGCCGCCTCAGGCCTACGACTATCCTTGCCGGATAAATTTGATGGGGACTCTAAGTTTTGCCGTGGCTTTCTTTCACAATGTTCCCTGCACTTGGAGATGATGTCGGACCAGTTTCCTACTGAAAGGTCTAAGGTGGCTTTCGTAGTCAGCCTTCTGTCTGGAAAAGCTCTGTCATGGGCCACACCGCTCTGGGACCGCAATGACCCCGTCACTGCCTCTGTACACTCCTTCTTCTCGGAAATTCGAAGTGTCTTTGAGGAACCTGCCCGAGCCTCTTCTGCTGAGACTGCCCTGCTGAACCTGGTCCAGGGTAATTCTTCCGTTGGCGAGTACGCCGTGCAATTCCGTACTCTTGCTTCAGAACTTTCCTGGAATAATGAGGCCCTCTGCGCGACCTTTAAAAAAGGCCTATCCAGCAACATTAAAGATGTTCTGGCCGCACGAGAAATTCCTGCTAACCTACATGAACTCATTCATCTAGCCACTCGCATTGACATGCGTTTTTCCGAAAGGCGTCAGGAGCTCCGCCAGGATATGGACTTTGTTCGCACGAGGCGTTTTTTCTCCCCGGCTCCTCTCTCCTCTGGTCCTCTGCAATCCGTTCCTGTGCCTCCCGCCGTGGAGGCTATGCAAGTTGACCGGTCTCGCCTGACACCTCAAGAGAGGACACGACGCCGCATGGAGAATCTCTGCCTGTACTGTGCCGGTACCGAACACTTCCTGAAGGATTGTCCTATCCGTCCTCCCCGCCTGGAAAGACGTATGCTGACTCCGCACAAAGGTGAAACAGTCCTTGATGTCAACTCTGCTTCTCCACGTCTTACTGTGCCTGTGCGGATATCTGCCTCTACCTTCTCCTTCTCCACTAAGGCCTTCTTGGACTCCGGATCTGCAGGAAACTTTATTTTGGCCTCTCTCATCAACAGGTTCAACATCCCAGTGACCAGTCTCGCCAGACCTCTCTACATCAATTGCGTTAACAATGAAAGATTGGACTGTGCCGTGCGTTACCGCACGGAACCCCTCCTAATGTGCATCGGACCTCACCACGAAAAAATTGAGTTTTTGGTCCTCTCCAATTGCACTTCCGAAATTCTCCTTGGACTACCCTGGCTTCAACACCATTCCCCAACCCTGGATTGGTCCATAGGGGAGATCAAGAGTTGGGGTCCCTCTTGTTTCAAAGACTGCCTTAAACCGGTTACCAGTACTCCTTGCCGTGACCCTGTGGTTCCCCCTGTAACCGGTCTCCCTAAGGCCTATATGGACTTTGCGGATGTTTTTTGCAAAAAACAAGCTGAGACTCTACCTCCTCACAGGCCTTATGACTGTCCTATTGACCTCCTCCCGGGCACTACTCCACCCCGGGGCAGAATTTATCCTCTCTCTGCCCCAGAGACTCTTGCTATGTCTGAGTACATCCAAGAAAATTTAAAAAAGGGCTTTATCCGCAAATCCTCCTCTCCTGCCGGAGCCGGATTTTTCTTTGTGTCCAAAAAAGATGGCTCCCTACGTCCTTGCATTGACTACCGCGGTCTTAATAAAATCACGGTAAAGAACCGCTACCCTCTACCTCTCATCTCTGAACTCTTTGATCGCCTCCAAGGTGCCCCCATCTTTACCAAACTGGACTTAAGAGGTGCTTATAATCTCATCCGCATCAGAGAGGGGGATGAATGGAAAACGGCATTTAACACTAGAGATGGACACTTTGAGTATCTGGTCATGTCCTTTGGCCTGTGCAACGCCCCTGCCGTCTTCCAAGACTTTGTTAATGAAATTTTTCGTGATCTCTTATATTCCTGTGTTGTTGTGTATCTGGACGATATCCTGATTTTTTCTGCCAACCTAGAAGAACACCGCCAGCATGTCCGCATGGTTCTTCAGAGACTTCGTGACAATCAACTTTATGCCAAAATGGAGAAATGTCTGTTTGAATGTCAATCTCTTCCTTTCCTAGGATACTTGGTCTCTGGCCAGGGACTACAAATGGATCCAGACAAACTCTCTGCCGTCTTAGATTGGCCACGCCCCTCCGGACTCCGTGCTATCCAACGTTTTTTGGGGTTCGCCAATTATTACAGACAATTTATTCCACATTTTTCCACCATTGTGGCTCCTATCGTGGCTTTAACCAAAAAGAATGCCAATCCTAAGTCATGGCCTCCTCAAGCGGAAGACGCCTTTAAACAGCTCAAGTCTGCCTTTTCTTCAGCTCCCGTGCTCTCCAGACCTGACCCATCTAAACCCTTCCTATTGGAGGTTGATGCCTCCTCAGTAGGAGCTGGAGCGATCCTTCTACAAAAAAATTCTTCCGGGCATGCTGTTACTTGTGGTTTTTTCTCTAAGACCTTCTCTCCGGCGGAGAGGAACTACTCCATCGGGGATCGAGAGCTACTAGCCATTAAATTAGCACTTGAGGAATGGAGGCATCTGCTGGAGGGATCAAGATTTCCAGTTATTATTTACACCGATCACAAGAACCTCTCCTATCTCCAGTCTGCCCAACGGCTGAATCCTCGCCAGGCCAGGTGGTCTCTGTTCTTTGCCCGATTTAATTTTGAAATTCACTTTCGGCCTGCCGATAAGAACATTAGGGCCGATGCTCTCTCTCGTTCCTCGGATGCCTCGGAAGTAGAGCTCTCTCCGCAACACATCATTCCTCCTGACTGCCTGATCTCCACTTCTCCAGCCTCCATCAGGCAAACTCCTCCAGGGAAGACCTTCGTCTCTCCACGCCAACGCATCGGAATCCTCAAATGGGGTCACTCCTCCCATCTCGCAGGTCATGCGGGCATCAAGAAATCCGTACAACTCATCTCTCGTTTCTATTGGTGGCCGACTCTGGAGACGGATGTTGTGGATTTTGTGCGAGCCTGCACTGTCTGTGCCCGGGATAAGACTCCTCGCCAGAAGCCCGCTGGTCTTCTTCATCCTCTGCCTGTTCCCGAACATCCTTGGTCTCTGATTGGTATGGACTTTATTACAGACTTACCCTCATCCCGTGGCAACACTGTTGTTTGGGTGGTCGTTGATCGATTCTCCAAGATGGCACATTTCATCCCTCTTCCTGGTCTTCCTTCTGCGCCTCAGTTGGCAAAACAATTTTTTGTACACATTTTTCGTCTTCACGGGTTGCCCACACAGATCGTCTCGGATAGAGGCGTCCAATTCGTGTCTAAATTCTGGAGGGCTCTCTGTAAACAACTCAAGATTAAATTAAACTTTTCTTCTGCTTATCATCCTCAATCCAATGGGCAAGTAGAAAGAATTAACCAGGTCCTGGATGATTATTTACGGCATTTTGTTTCCTCCCGCCAGGATGACTGGGCAGATCTTCTACCATGGGCCGAATTCTCGTATAACTTCAGAGTTTCTGAATCTTCTTCCAAATCCCCATTTTTCGTGGTGTACGGCCGTCACCCTCTTCCCCCCCTCCCTACTCCCTTGCCCTCTGGTGTACCCGCTGTGGATGAAATAACTCGTGATCTTTCCACCATATGGAAAGAGACCCAAAATTCTCTCTTACAGGCTTCATCACGCATGAAGAAGTTTGCTGATAAGAAAAGAAGAGCTCCCCCCATTTTTTCTCCCGGAGACAAGGTATGGCTCTCCGCTAAATATGTCCGCTTCCGTGTTCCCAGCTACAAATTGGGACCACGCTATCTTGGTCCTTTCAAAATTTTGTGCCAGATTAATCCTGTCTCTTATAAACTTCTTCTCCCTCCTTCTCTTCGTATTCCTAATGCCTTTCACGTTTCTCTTCTTAAACCACTCATCATCAACCGTTTCTCTCCTAAACTTATCTCTCCCACTCCTGTCTCCGGTTCTTCAGACATCTTTCCTGTAAAGGAGATACTGGCCTCCAAAAAGGTCAGAGGAAAAACCTTCTTTTTGGTTGACTGGGAGGGCTGTGGTCCTGAAGAGAGATCCTGGGAACCTGAGGACAATATCCTAGATAAAAATCTGGTCCTCAGGTTCTCAGGCTCCAAGAAGAGGGGGAGACCCAAGGGGGGGGGTACTGTTACGCCGAGCGCTCCGGGTCCCCGCTCCTCCCCGGAGCGCTCGCTACACTCTCGCTCCCGCAGCGCCCCGGTCAGATCCACTGACCGGGTGCGCTGCGATTCCGCCTCCAGCCGGGGTGCGATTCGCGATGCGGGTGGCGCCCGCTCGCGATGCGCACCCCGGCTCCCGTACCTGACTCGCTCTCCGTCGGTCCTGTCCCGGCGCGCGCGGCCCCGCTCCCTAGGGCGCGCGCGCGCCGGGTCTCTGCGATTTAAAGGGCCACTGCGCCGCTGATTGGCGCAGTGGTTCTAATCAGTGTGTTCACCTGTGCACTCCCTATGTATACCTCACTTCCCCTGCACTCCCTCGCCGAATCTTGTTGCCATTGTGCCAGTGAAAGCGTTCCCTTGTGTGTTCCTAGCCTGTGTTCCAGACCTCCTGCCGTTGCCCCTGACTACGATCCTTGCTGCCTGCCCCGACCTTCTGCTACGTCTGACCTTGCTTCTGTCTACTCCCTTGTACCGCGCCTATCTTCAGCAGTCAGAGAGGTTGAGCCGTTGCTAGTGGATACGACCTGGTCACTACCGCCGCAGCAAGACCATCCCGCTTTGCGGCGGGCTCTGGTGAATACCAGTAGTGACTTAGAACCGGTCCACTAGCACGGTCCACGCCAATCCCTCTCTGGCACAGAGGATCCACCTCCTGCCAGCCGGCATCGTGACACTGTGTATACAGTCGTAGGTTGTTTGAGCATGCGGTCGTGGGGTTGGTGAGGTGCATGGCCTTGATGAGTATGCCGGGCCCACGTTCATATTGTCATGGTCTGCATATGGGTCAAGGAGTCATGCTAGGTATACATTTATGGTGTTCATATTAGGTATACATTCATAGGTTCATTAGTTTCATACGTTTCATGATGTTGCTGTATTATGTTATGGTGTTTAGACCATACACCCATGTCTTTGACACTGTGCAGGTTTTATGGCATTGGGCGAATCTGTGCACGGATGATTCGGTGGGTCAACATTTTTATTAACGTTGAGTCGTGTATACGAGAATATAGCTGGAGTTCGATTTATTACTTGCCAGGTTACTACCTGTCTCGGCTTCAGGTTGATGTTGAAACTAATAGTCATATACATTGGTTGAGGCTTTTAAATTCAGCTAGACCAGTCACGTCCACAGGTCAGTCCGGATACAACCTGACACAACTTGGCGTCAATGTCTTTGTATACATCGTGTTTATTTAGCAGTTGGGTCATACTACAGGGATAGCTTATATTTCCTTTGATAATTGCCACGTCTATAGGTCTATCATGGTTACAGCCTGTTTCGGTTCAGGTTGACGGTCATACCGTTAGTTAAAGGGGTATTCCTTTTTTTTATAGATCAACTGGCTCCGGAAAGTTAAACAGATTTGTAAATTACTTCTATTAAAAAATCTTAATCGTTCCAATAGTTATTAGCTTCTGAAGTTTTCTGTCTAACTGCTCAATGATGATGTCACGTCCCGGGAGCTGTGCATGATGGGAGAATATCCCTTGCATGATGGGAAAATATCCCCATAGGAGCTGTACAGCTCCTGGGATGTGACTCTTCAGAAAGCAGTTAGACAGAAAACAGCAACTCAACTTCAGAAGCTAATAACTATTGGAAAGATTAAGATTTTTTAATAGAAGTAATTTACAAATCTGTTTAACTTTCCGGAGCCAGTTGATATATAAAAAAAAGTTTTTGCCTGGAATACCCCTTTAAAGATTTGGTTGAGTCTTTCATTTATTTTCGGCCTGTCACGTCTACAGGTCGGTCCAGTTGCAATCTGACATGACTTCAGGTTGGCGGCAGCATCACTAGGTATCCATATGTTTACTTAGCATTTGGGTGGTGCGTACAGGGACTTAGCTTGCGTCTGTGGGGTTGGTCTTGTTAGTCTCGACTTAGGTTGACGATGATGGTAATCACATGTTGGTTGAGTCTCATCGTCATGTTTGCTGCATAAGTTGTTTCTTTGCCGGTCACATCCACAGGTTGGTTACAGTGATAACCTGACACAGGTTTAGGTTGGCGACTAGGTAGTCATTTGTGTAAACACGTTGTTAGCACTTGGAGTTGTGCATACAGGCATAGGGTTGTTCTCTGTTGAGACTTTTCATGTCTGCAGCTCACAGACAGCTTCCAACACACAGCCTGGAATACTTACACGGTATTTGACATTAGATGCTCAGGGGATGTTTTACATGCCATTTTATTCCTACTTGCTTTCATCGGGTTTTGCCACTCTTTGCATCCAGCATAATACTATCAAAGTATCCAGGTATCCACCATAATATCACGTGGTCTTGCTCTGACAGGGCATCATGGTTTGCATCCCATGCCATCAAATCTGCCTGAAGAGGGAGGTTCGCAAGCCCTCTAGCCGTCAGCCCTGGCAGCTGGCTTAGTTAGTTGGTTAGCTAATGCTTTAGGTAGTTCCCCATTGGGACATGAGGACAGCTTAACGTTAGAGGTGGCGCTGTTCTTGAGTTGTCATGGTTTCCTAAGGTTTAGGGGAATTACATGCAGGTGCATGACCATAGTCACATTAACTTTGTAGGGATACAGATAATTACGCATGGAAATTGTATAGCAGAAGAATGTCATTGTCCGGTCAGGTTATCATCATACGGCATTTCCCAAGTCCCATGAGTGATGCTCAGCTCGAGTCTTGCAAGCTTGCTTTCGCATGTCAAGGATCCAACGGGATCAGCCGCTGCCATTGTTTAAGGGGGCGACACTCACTACTACGTTGTTTGTCAAACATGTACGTATTCTTGTTAAATACTTTATAGGGATCCGTCCATTATATCCAGTCATTTTCTAAGCATTGGGACTGCTGCACACACATCAAAACATGGTGTGCCAGCACACGTGGTTAAGAAATCGGGGTGCTGGGAAGTTAGTGCTACGTGCACTGTACCCCCATTCCATAGTCAGTAATGCATGATGCATTTCAGTCATTGGTGACAGGTTAATAGCGCTTTGTTCTGATTATGAGTTTTGCCCTCTATTTTCAGGTGTACTCCTACGCGGCAGTATATGGCATAACTCTAACTGCATAGATAGGTTACAGGATGTAGTAGGGAATAGGAGTTTAGTAAGAGGTTCAGTTATGTAGGCTCGCTATACGAATGAGCACCGACCACAAGTATAAAGGCTAATTTATTAGCCTGTGTTTGTGGGAGGGGCGGGGATTCCTTATAAGAACCCGCGGCAGTACCTGTCTCAGACGTTGCGGGTTCGTCATGTCCCACCCAACCCTCCCTCAATATCATTTTCACTGCATGACTATCATTACACATCAGGGTATGCCCTCTATTTTCAGGTGTACTCCTACGCGGCAGTATATGGCATAACTCTAACTGCATAGATAGGTTATACATGTGATCAGTGCCGTGCGCTATTAGCCGAGAGTCCCGTCCTCTAACAACGCGGCCCTGCGTTATAGAAATGGAGCATACTCAGGGCGTACAGGTACGCCCTGGATCCTTCTGAGGTTAAAACTGCTTGGCATTGGTAATTTTTACTGCCTTATATTCTAGTAAGTAATACTACCATACAGTGCCAATAAGTACATTATCACGCTGCAGTGCCTAAATATTGATTGTTACTAAGGTTTGCGTCAGTGCACATAGCTTAGGGTCGAAGGCACAGGTCCTGACACATACTGGCACCTGCTATTTTAAATATAAAATACTCTTATAGATACTTCTTTTTCAATATTTCAATTGTCCTATAAGCTGAATGTTTTATTATTATTTTTTTAATAATAATCATTATTATTTTATAGGTTTGTGTAATCTGATCTCACTTACTGGCAGTGCCAGTCCTGCCTTTAAAGGTCAATAAAAATGTATTTTATTCCTGACTATATCCAGCAGTATTGCTGGTACTCACCCTTTATTTCTGTCTTCCTTTTCACAATAACATTATTTTCATGATTTATATCTGGCAGGACTGACACCTGAGGCACATTTATCTGAGGATGTCAATAACAGTTTACCTAATAACAGTGTCCAGCAGAGGACGCCCTGTTTTGATTCAAAAGGGTGAGTCTTTTTCAATTTTTAGGACTAACTTTTTGTATTATGATACTGGCTGTATATTATTATATTTTCACAAAGATGATAAAGCAAATAAAAATTTAAAGCGGTTTGCCCACCTCGCTGTCGCCAACTCTTGCCAGTGTGCAGCCACAGGGGGTGGTCGGAAAAGTTATGCAATTTGCGTAACTCCCATTGACTATAATTAAAGTTACGTAAATGGCGGAGCCCAATGTAACTCGTAGAATTAAGACCATTTAACAGTTCTAGCCTAAGGATTGTGTAAACTATTGCCATAATCCAGAAACAGTGCCACCTTTGTGGATGTGGCTGGTATTGTGGATCATTCTTTTTATTTTTTTCTAGTCACATATAACATTTAATATGATGGCATGTAATAGCTTCTTGGTCATGTCTCCTATTTAAGAGTTGTTGAGGTTGTCAGTATATCAGTAAAAATACATGAATGTGGGGCACAAACTTCAACCAAATGTTTTGATTATTTTTCAAGTTTTTTTGTTATATGATACTATCAGACATTAGGTCATATGGACAAGGTTTGTCCTAATGGGAACATCCCATTTAATTGCTTCCTATGTCACCCCCCACCCCTATATCCAGCACAGACTGATGACTGACAGCTAGCAAAAATGTTGTCAAATAATATAACCTGGCATAATATGCAGTCTGAGAATTTAGTTGTCTAGTGGTGGAGACCAGCCCCTGTGATGACTGTGTGTTAGGAAAGGGATGGATGACATATACCATATAGTTGTCCTTGCTATGTTTATAAGTAGTTTTACTTTCATAAGTCACAATGTAGGTCTGAACCGGTACAAAAGACACAGAAGTTAAATATTAGCTCCTATTGGCAAGTGGTAAATACCATTAATATTATTTGTCTCTTATTTAATATCTTGTCTTTGAAAGCAGATTTGTCACCCCGGACAGCCCCAGGGATATTGGCTACTCCTCACCATCTCCAACATCACAGGGCCAGTCATTGAACAGGTACTAAAAGTCAATGGTATTAGAGAGTTTGTTCCATGTTTAATAATGTATAGGAATGCATTTGATCTTATTATCTAAACCACTTGGTGTTTTTTTTTAGGTCTGTGAGTGGAAAGAAATTGTGCTCTACATGTGGCCTTCCTCTTGGGAAGGGGGCAGCCATGATTATTGAAACACTCAGCCTGTATTTTCACATCCAGTGCTTCAAGGTGTGCAGTTTTCTTATGTGATTTACAAAGTAATAGTCATTGAAGTGTGTGAGTTTTCTGTCTCTCCACCAAATAGCTTCTCACGTATGACAGACAGCAAGGAAATTACTGAGTAACACAAATATCATGTATCACGATATGCCCCTGTGGTATAATCCTCTGCTGCCTCACTTATGTCAATCCCTAGAACCCTCTTACTGGATACAGCAAGGAGTTAGTACGATTAAGTATGTGTACGAAGAGCACGGTGTCTACTCTTTCTCTAAAATACATGGTAAATATGAGTTGGCTGGAGCAGACTTGTATAGGTTCCTACAACTCCGACATACAACTCAGCCACCCCCAAACCCGACATTTTTCACTGAAAAAAAGCAGCTTTGTCTAATAGTAAGATATGTTCAATAGTTCTTCAAGTTTTACCCTAAGAGAGTCCAGCTTTCAGCTGTCAGGGCTTAATAGAGTTGTAATTTTTTTAACAGATGGGGATCTACAGGTTGGGGAACCCTGCTTTTAAAGTAGAGTGCAAGCTCTGATTAGTTAGGTCTAAGGTAGATAGGGTGTGGAATGGACTCTCATTGCGACCCAAGTTCCTAGAAGCCCAAATACACCTAGGGTCCCTTATTATTCATGTATGCTTGATAGAGATATAATGCTGTAGGAACCACTCATTCATTGGAAAATTGTACAATTCAGATAGTATTTCTACAGAGTGTAGGACTTCCTTCCAGGGAGATTTTGCATTGTGAGGCTTGAGCATCTGTAGGATGTTTGACTGTAGATTACAGTGGGTTATTAAAAAAGTGTATACGGCTGCTGAGGCATAAAGTCAGGAGAATTGCTATATATTTACTTCTTTTAAGAAAGTAGTTATCTTTTTCTTGTTTTTTTATAGTGTGGAGTCTGTAAGGGACATCTTGGTGGTGCGACTACTGGAACAGATGTCAGGATCCGTAGTGGCCTATTAAACTGCAATGATTGTTACACAAGATCCAGAAGTGAGTTTTTTCCCTAAATTTCTTTCTTCATCTTACAAGTCTATCCTAAAACATGCAGTCCTGCCCTCGCTAACCTATTGCCATGGGTACACAAATCACTGCCTCCTTCTAGATCAGCACAATCCTTCCCACGTGGTGGTAATGTTCACTTTATCTTTCTGTATTATTAAAGTGAATGAACACTATTTAAGTCATCCTGTGCTGATTCAATAAAATATCTTTATGATGTTAGAGCTTGGTTTTCTGATATGAAGTTCCCTACAATTGGTGTATTATTAAAAAAAATAATTCTTGCTGTTTGTGGCCACCACAAGTGGGGAAAATTACAAGATGACTGAATATATTCTTTCCTTTGATTTCTTATTGATTTGGATATATCCATAGAATATCTGTTAGCTGATCATTACCCACAGAAAATAGGGGCCTAGTCATTGATTGCCACGCCATTGTTGACATCTCATCCAGTATGATGTTTAACACAAATCCAATTTTTCAATAAAAAAAAGTTCTCTTGCTGAAAATGTTGTTTGCTCCTTAAAAAATTACTGTGGAGGGGGGATTTCTAAAACTTGTTTGTTTTAACTTAGACTAGGCAGTCTAAGTTTGCACCAGATTTTTAACAGTCCATCAGGCTGTTGGAAAATCTGACGTATCTTACCACTGTTAATTTTAGTCTGCACCAACTCTTAGGTGGTAAAGTTAAGGCAAGGTTCTTTGGTGTATACTATTGAAACTTTGACACAGTTTATGTCCTACTTCCTTGTCGGACCCATTTTCTAAGACCAAACCTGTTAAAATAAATTTTCAGGCATGGCGCAAAGAAGACAAAATTATTTTGAAGATGTGTGCCAAGCCACTTTTCCAACTAAACTTGCACAAGTACAAACAAAAATGTATTCAGTTTTCAATATCCCCTCGTATATAATTTGTGACACAAACTATAGTCATAGGTGGACACATTTTTAAATACATTTTTTTTTAGCAGTTATTAATAAATTCTTCCTATTATCTCACGTGAAACATCATGTCTTCCAGCGGCCGGTCATCCCACCCCATTGTGATTCCAGCACTTGCCATGAAGACCTTCCACAGAGAAGAGCCTACACTCTCCCATGAAGGTGGACTTTAGACAATCACTTTTACCTGCAGAGATCCTGACACTCATCTCATGACAGTGTGTGGTGCTTGCTAGCATACTACATGATTTGCTTAACATATGCCGACATTCATTTGGAAAAACAAATCCAATAGATGGTAAACCTAACAAACACCACAAAAGAGCATTGTGTATTTGCCAAGAAGAGTTCAGTCAGGCCCTGGTTTACAAATACCCCCACTTCCTGTGGTGTGAAGGCTTTGATAAATGACACGCCCAGGAGGTGCCTCTCTTAATACTACATAAGGTGCAGCCGATTGTATATCTACTCATAGGGCTACACTGTACACACATGTTACATCACATGTAACCAGAAAACACCTCTATCCTTACATATTAATGATTGTGGTGTTGTGACATGCTGAGACACTACTTAGACCTGTGGCGTGGAGGCTCCAGGTCCTGCTTACTGGTGTCCAGTGGTTTGCACCTTCATTGCTTATGGGATGGCAAAGCATTAAGTTATAGATTCCTATTAGATAACATTGACTGCACCATGAGTCTTACATACAAGGAAGATATATGCTCTAATCTTGGGTCACCTGATGCAATCCTTCCAGCATTTCAGAACAATAGTGATGTATCCGTGTGAAATGTGTAAACTTTGCAGACAGCTGATGGATGTGAATGTTCTTGGGTATAGACTTTCTAGCACAATAAAAGTACTTTGCTGTTTTGGTCTCTATAGAAGCTCATAGAATGTAATCACAGTTGGAATGTGTTGAATGCATACACTAGGGTGACTGATGCCTTATCTTATGTGCATACCACATAATGTTCTCATTTTTGCATTACGTTTAGGTAAGTTATGGATATTCAGCTTCATTTATTCACTGTGGCAGTAGATGGCACTATCACACTGACAATAGTGATAGCAGTCATTGGTGCTTTGTCCACTATGTATTGAGGTATAGATGGATTCAGACAATTTGTGTTTACACTGAGCATTGGGTTTGGCACTGAGCATTGGGTTTTACATCAATAGCGTTGCTTACTGGCAAGACTACCAGACTTTGCCTACTACCAATGTCATTTGGATAAGGCAGACCTGGCCACTTAACTAATGTGCACTATGAAGAAATGATCGAATACATATGAGACAGCTGTCTCAATAAAAAATAAAAAAAATTGTAGATAAATCAAACAGAACAGTTTTTGTATTCTGGAATGTGGTTTTCCTATGTCCGGAAACCCAAGGGCTCAGAATTTGCAGCTTGACATTTACATTGTAAAGGAATTAATTATTATTGGAAGCTTGTAAATGTTTAGAAAGACATCAGTGTATCTAGAAGGCTGGTAGGGTAACAAAACACCTGAACCAGCACGTGGCACCCTAAGAAATAACTATACTTTCAAAAGTGGCTATTAAATACCCCGCCTCAGAAACAATGGTGCCCTATTATTGTGTCATGTCTGTTTGTAAAGAGTATAGGATGCAAATCTGCTGTTGCATAAGCAATAATATGTCTTCTCATGCTTTTAGCAACTATTTATTTAAGCGCTAGCACTGATTATTTTGCATGCCGTCGATAGATAGGTTCTTTATCATGTCTTCACTGCGTAAAGTTTTGATACATCTCCAGCACTTGCTATATATTGCAACATACAAATGGTGCCTTAAAATGCAAAACTGTTGCATGTTCCTGCAGGTGCAACAGATGCAATAAATCTACATTATTAAGCAAGGTGAGGGAGATAGGGAGGGGTCTGGGCTTATCATAGAGCTGTAGCTTGAAATGTAAAGGAAAAAAAATGTTTAAAAAAAATGTTTTTGAGTTTTGTTTTTATTTCTTGTGTTTTGCATGGATCCGGGTTTTCCATAGCTAATGTTTACATATGCATGGTGTCTATAGACTTTATAACTGATTCTTGCCCAATATAAACATTATTTTATAATCAAGATTCTGTTCTGTTTCAGAGCTATCTAGTTAAAGATAGACCTACAGGTCTCCCCTTCACTGATCATCTGTGCTTTTATATGGGATGGGATTTAATATTTATCTGCATAACACATGGTGCAGTATGTACATAACAGCAGAAAATCCATGCTTTAATAAAATCATCACCAGCACACTGTGTTTGGTTTTCTATGGTCCCTTTACCAGCTTTTATGATAAATTGGGGCATATATTACATCACAATCTCTTTCAGACACTACTTGGTTGAATGAACTGTATAGTGGAATCATAAGGCTTCACTCATCCCCAAAATTCACTTGTGTATGCCGATAACCCTAATATCCCACTATGGTATTATAGTAATCTTCTGGGAAGCTGCTAAATGGGCACTGTCACTTTTAAAAGAAAAAAACTTTTGACTTGTCAAAAAGTTTAATTGATCGAGGTCTGGGTGACTGAGAACTCCCAATGGAAGTCTATGGGACCATTCTAGTCACACGCAGTGCGTGGAGAGAAGCACGGAACTGTGCGCGCCTTTCCTGTGTTTTCTACAACATGCCAAAGTTTTCTTAAAATGACATGTAAACTTTAAATATAATTATTTGGTAGGGTCCACCACTGTAGAGCTGCTTTGGGCCCTGTTTACACCTGACATGGAGAAAGCAAGGCACTGCCGGATTGTAAAGCCAAAAATCATCTTCTTTTTCTTTTTTTTTCTTTTTTGTATCTTTTTTTGCTAGTTAAGGAAAGAAAATCGCCCATGTCTTTCCTCTTTGTCATGGTACAGGCAGAACCAGTCTACAGCAATGTGATGATCCCAGAAAACAGCCCCCATATCTCAGTTTCCTTTTATTATTAAGTTTAAGTGAGGGGGTATTGTGGTATTATGCATTCACACCTGAATTTTCTGTGATTGGAGATAGGATTTAAGACATTTTCAGGTGTCATGTTTTCAGCACTCTCTTATAAATAGTCAACTACTGTCAGGCATACCAAATACAGAGCTAGTGTGTGACTGCGTTGTATATTTTGCTAACATAACGTATTGTGTGCAATCTGCTGCTGATCCTTGTGGCAGTGATAGAAAATCTTTGACTCTCTGTACTTCTGGTCTTACTGAGTACTAACCTTGTCGGTACTATTGGTAATGTATTTTTGGTGTTATTTTTTTCTTTTTATATTTACCATCATGCTGATGGACTTCACCAATAGAACAGGCCTATTCTTACTACATCATAACATACCATGCTTAGTGGTCCGAGTTACCAAGAACGTCAGCTAGCCACTGTGTCTGTGTTAATTCTGTCTATTGTGACGTTATACTGGTTTGGTGCGTATTGCCTTAACTGAGGAACAATGTTGTGTCGTGTTCCTGTGTCCTATTTGGTTCATATAACACTAGAGAGTTGGAAAATAGATCAATAAAAACAAAAACATGCAACAGCTTTTATAGTACATGTATGTTTCTAAATAAAATATTGGACAATACGTCGGACTCCAGGCGTTTTCTTTCTGCCACGAACCTTCAACAACAAATATAGTATGTAATGTTATGTTATTGTATACAAGCAAACACAAAGGATGCCACAAAAAAGCCACTTGCTGTTCTATAAGAAGAGCCATTACCAGAAGTATTGACTAGCAACACTCCCTGCAGAGCGTCCCAGTACCACCTCCCCCCCCCCTTAGTTGAAAAGGGGGCCGCAGTGCCCCATCAGGTGCCACTTTGAGTTGGACCACCACTAATCATATTGATGGAAATATTCTACACATACTTTTTATCTTCTACTTTATCTCCAACCTTTTAGCAGGTATATGGCATCGCATTTACCAATATGTTTAGAATCGTCAACTGCTTTGTGCAATTATGTATATTTCATTACCTGGAACCAATTACTAACCTCAGTAATTTTGTGTTTTTTTTTGGGGACTTTTACATTGATGGCCTGTTATCAGCAGGGGCCATCAACAACTGTTCAGCAGAAACGTGGTTCCGTTTGTTGTTTAGCAGCCATGCCAGTAAACTGTTGAGGATAGGTCATTAATAGAAAAGTCTTGAAAAACACCTTTAATAGTAGCTTTTCCGGTACCTAAATAAACCTTGGAGTTCTAATATAAAAGCTTGTTGTAGCTCACAAAGGATGAATGAAATGGATCGGAACTGGACCCGGTATCAGATGAGTATCTGCCCCTTTCCTAATAAGGTATCAGGATCAGTGCATGCATGAGAGAAGAAAATCACACTGGGTGTATGCACAACACGTTTTTGCTATACAGTTCCCGTATCAGGTTTTTGATGAAAAATGGATTCCTCAAAACCTGACTAAACTGTATAAAAACGTGTGTACAAATTTCAAACCATATACGGTTAAAAACCGTATGCAGTTTGAAAAATGATGTCCGGTTGCATCCGTTTTTTAAGAAAAAAAGTATATGTTTTTAACTTTTCACTCCATTTTAAATAAAGTTTCACTTGTTTGATTGAAATTCCAAGAGAAAAAAATGTGCAAAGTCAAAAACTGTATGGTGAAAACCGGATGGAACCGTTCTGTACAGTTCCCATTGACTCCCATGTTAAAAAAAACGTATACGGTTTAATACGGTTTTTCACCCGGACCAAAAACGTTGCAGACTATGGTTTTTGGTACGGGTAAAAAAACTGACAAAACCATATATGACTCAAAACGGATTAAACCGGATGATGCGTTTGACATACGGTTTATAATGTTAAGTCAATGCATGCAGTTTTCTTTATTTTTTTGAACTGTAGTTTTTATTAAGAAGTTTTGCAGTTACAGTAATACAAAAGCAAAGTAAGTAAGAAACATCACGGCAGCCAGGCCCAACGCCTGTCGCGGATAATAAGAACAGTACCTGGGCCGAGGCCCAGCAACAAGTAGCAGAACAGGGATCAGACCCCAACAAAAAGAACTGCCGAGGCACACAACGATACTATAGACAAACTAAAGTAAGCCTCCGGCACGAAGCCATGATGCTACCATGGGCATTACATAAAACATATGGGACTCATATGCATGGGCAACCACGTACCACAAACCACCAAACATAAACAACAAGACGACAAAGTCCACTGACAAAAAAGGAGGGGATTGGGGAAGGGAAGACAAGCAACGACACACAAAGACAACATAGAACAACCACAAAAGGTACAAAAAAGAAATTGGATAGAAAAAGAGAAGGAAGAGGGGGGGGGAGGAGAGAAAATGAAAGAGAGGAATATCAAGGCGGTTGTCTATCAGTATAACGATCCCAGGGCTCCCAGACCGAAAGAAATAAGGGGATAGAATTGTTGAGAGAAGCAGTCAAGAATTCCAAGGAACGCATCTCTCGGATACGCGCTAACAATTCTGACTCAGGAGGGGGGAGAGTCCTCTTCCAATGCTTGGCTACTAGGGTTAAGAGCTTAAAAGGCTTCTTAGATAAGGAGGGATGAGAAAGATGGAGGAGGTAAATAAGGGGGTCCAAGGGGACCAATATACCTAACACATCATATAGCAATCTCTGCACCCCTCTCCAATAATCTGTCAATAGGGGGCAAGACCAAAATATATGGAACACTCTGCCCAGTCCCACCCCACACCGCCAACACTGAGGAGGAATATCAGGATTAAGTCTATTCAATAATTCTGGAGTATGATACCAGCCCATAATCAACTTATACTGAGTTTCTTTATAAGCCGTACAAATCGAAGCCTTAGAAGCCCTCTCCCAAATAGCCTGCCACTGAAGGAGGGCAATAGTAGTGTTGAGAGCCTCCTCCCAGTGACCCATATACCGATGCAACGGTGGGGCTCCCCCGATAGGATGCAGAAGCAAGGAATAGATGTCAGAGAGAAGTCCCCTCGCCTGAGGCCCACCGCGACACAACATTTCAAACCCAGTAGGTAAAGACACCACTGTGGAGCCATGCAGAGATGACATATAATGTCGCAACTGCAGGTAGCGAAAGCGCTCAGATGAGGGGAGGTCCCAACGACTCATCAACCGGTCAAAGGGCAGGAGAGAACGTGAGAGAGGGTCAACCACATCCGCCCAGCAGAAAAGGCCCCTAGAACCCCATTCCCTTACCATAGCAGAAGACATACCAGGGGGAAAAACAGGATGGTAAAGAAAGGAACGCATAGGGGAAAGGGGAGAAAATAGTCTGAACTTCACAGAGCAGTATCCCCAGACATATTTAGAGAATGCCATAGGGCCGAGCAGAGGAGGAGAGGAGACAGTAGAAGCCGAGGGAGACCAGAGAAAGGTGTTAGGATGTATGGGAGCTAACCAGAGCTTCTCCAGCTCCATCCAACGGCTATATGCATGGTAAGAAGACCAAGCCGCCAGATGACGCAAATGGGCAGCCCAATAATATTTAACCACGTCCGGGACCGCCAAACCCCCCCCCCCCCCCAGTTCCTACTGGCCATCATTACAGACATAGGGAGTCGGTGCCTCTTCCCATCCCAGATGAAACGGAAAGTAGCCGACTGAAAAGAACGAAGGGCAGACAGAGGCACACGAGTCGGTAACGTTTCGAAAAAATAGAGTAGTTTCGGGAGAATCGTCATCTTAACCGCCGCAATACGCCCAAAAAAGGATATGTACTGCGAGCGCCATTTCTCCAAGAGGGCTCGAAGTTCCCGAAAAAGCGGATGAAAGTTGGTAGACTAGAGGGAGGAGTAGCGAGAAGTAATGTGAACCCAAAATATTTAAGAGCAGAAGAAGACCACTTGAAGGAATAGTTAGAACGCAAGAGAGTGGAAAGGGACACGGGAAGGTTGAGAGGGAGTGCTTCTGATTTAGAGAGATTCACCTTATAGCCCGAAACCACCCCATAATCATGAAGAGTCTTGTATAGATTGGGAAGAGACAGCAAGGGTCGGGAGAGCATGAGAAGAACATCATCAGCAAACAAGCAAATTTTAAACTCCCTGTCATGTAAAGAGATGCCAGTGATGTCCGAGTCCCTCCTAATCATGGCGGCCAAGGGCTCAATGCAGAGGGCAAAGACCAAGGGGGACAGCGGACAACCCTGACGAGTACCGTTCAGCAGAGGGAAGGTTGGGGAGGGTGTATGAGGAAGCTTAAGAGAAGCAGTGGGGGAAGAGTAAAGACCCCACAGTGCAGTTAAAAAATTGCCCGTAATACCAAATTTCTGAAGAGTGGCAAAGAGAAAAGGCCATCCCAATCTATCAAAGGCCTTCTCGGCATCCAGGCTAAGAAAAAGAGCCTGCTCAGATCTACGATTGACCAAGTCAACGAGAGCTATTAGCCTCCTGGTGTTGTCACCGCCCTGACTGCAGGGAATAAACCCAACCTGATCCTTATGGATGAGAGACGGGAGAAAAGCACAGAGTCTAACTGCCAACACCTTAGAGAACAGTTTCAAATCCGAATTAAGAAGGGCAATAGGCCGATAACTGGAGCAATCATGTGGATCCTTACCGGGTTTTGGTATCAAGGTAATCAGGGAATGTAAAAAGGACTGCAGGATCCCCTCCCCCCCCCCCCCCCCCCCATGAAAGAATTGAAAAGAGGGACAAGCTTAGGAATAAGAATAGAGGAGAAAGTCTTCTAGTACAAATATGTAAACCCGTCAGGGCCCGGGGAGCGACCAGCAGGCAGGGATTTGAGAACCTCTAAAAGTTCCTCCCCAGTGATGGGTGCATTAAGAGACTCCCGATCGGCCGCATACAAAGTAGGCAGGCCACATCTGGAGAGATAAGAGTCTAGAACCGCTGTACGCTCCACCGGGTCAGACGGAAGCTGAGAAGGAAGAGAATAAAGACCCTTATAGTAATCAACAAAGAGGCGGGAAATAGCAGCAGGATGATAATGGAGGACCCCAGAAGAGTCCTTCAGAGCAGACGGGGACTGAGCTACCACTCGGTCACGTAGGCGCCTGGCCAACATAGTGTGTGCTTTATTACCCTTCTCGTAAAAAACGTTGCTTGGCAAACAACAATTGCCGCTCAACCCTATGAAGAGCCAGGTCACCCAACTGCGCCCGAGCAGCCACCAAGCGCCGTAAAGTAGGTAAAGAAGGAACAGACAGCAAGAGTGCTTCCAGATTTCCGTGCGGAGTTCCCGGGAGCGGCTCAAGGCATCACGCTTGAGTCGTGAACCCAAAGCAATACAGTGCCCCCGTACCACAGACTTGTGAGCTTCCCAAAGAACAGCTTGAGAGGAGACTGAGCCCTCATTAATGGCAAAATACTCAGCAAGACAACCCTGAATCGACTCCCGGGAAGGCAACGATTTAAGAAGAGAATCATTCAGCTGCCAGTGGCAGGAGCGAAGAGAGGAAGGGGAGGAAGAGAAAGAGAGGAGGATAGGGCAGTAGTCGGACCAGGAAATAGGCTCAAGAGAAGAGGCAGAGAGCATGCGCACCATAGGAAGGTTGCCAAAAAAATAGTTAATGCGCATATGCAATTTGTGGGGGTGGGAATAAAAGCTAAACGAGCGGTCCGTCGGGTGGTTTATCCGCCACAAATCATACAAGGACGAGGCCCGCACAACCCGCCGGAAAATGGAAGCCAAGCGCAATTGGGCAGGGGTAGGGGGAGCGGTTGAAAGGGAATGGCGATCCAAAGAAGGAGAAAAGATAAGATTAAAGTCCCCCCCCAACAACCAGGCAGAAGAGGGGTATCTGTGGAGCTTGGCAAGTACCCTACGTAGAAATGGAATCTGAGAGGAGTAA
This sequence comes from Hyla sarda, assembly GCF_029499605.1. NCBI lineage: Eukaryota > Metazoa > Chordata > Amphibia > Anura > Hylidae > Hyla > Hyla sarda. Next base: position 84,860,897 of record NC_079189.1, read on the forward strand.
GGGGCATAAATGTTACAAAGTAAAAGTGGGACCCCGCCCAAGACCCCCTCCACCACCACATACCGCCCTTGGGGATCTAGAAAGGAAGAAGATACCTGTAAAGGGCAGGACCTAGACACCAAGATAGCAGCCCCAGCAGTTTTCCTATCCGATACAGCAGAAAAAGTACATGGAAAAAGATGATGGAGGAATTGAAAGGATCCAGAATGGTCAAAGTGCGTCTCCTGTAGAAAAACAATATCAGCTCGTAAAGCAACCAGCTCCCTCTGGAGAAAATGCCTCTTAGAGGGGGAATTCAACCCCTTAACATTCAAGGAGACACACTTGACCATCGCGGATAGTGAAGGAAGGGTACATGCACATAAGGAAACTTACTCACAAAAACGGCCAGAGGGGTCCCCCCGAGTTGAAGAGTCAGCAATCCCTGGGCTCAAACACCAGAAGAAAAAATACAGGAGAAGTAACCTAAAGAGAAAAAAGGACAAGAAAGAAAAGGGAGAAAAGGGGAACACAAGGGGACACAGACAAACAATCTGACAAAACGACAAAAAACAAACAGGAGACAACACCGCACAAATGAGAGAACCATGGGCCAAAAAGCCAATGCGGAGGCCAAGACCACCAAGGTGGGCCAAGTACCAAGGCATTGACGGTCCATTGCTACGACTTTGAGGGGGATGTGGAAGTTCACCACCAGGAACAGCCACCAAAAAAGGGGGGGATGGACACCCCACTCCGAGGCCCCAGCAACAGAGTACAAGCTACAAATTAAACCAGTAGTGATCAAAGAAATCAACATTACAATGCAATAAAAAATGTGCAAAAAAGAGAAAAAGCAAAATGTAATCAGCAGGGGAAGGTAGTCTCTACACCATCAGGGGACAGTCAGTCCAGGAGCAGCAGAGCACGGACAACGGACCTCAGCAACATCTCAGGGGGGGGCCCGGGAGGGAGCCCCCAACCCACGGGTGGGGGGTTTCTCCTGGAGGCCAGCCCGGCGGGGACAGACCGGTTGCCACACAGGAGGTAGAGGAGGAGGTGGAGATGTCAAATCCCAGTCCATCAACTGCGGCACCGGTAACTCCAAGGTTGAGCAAAAGGCCTGAAGATCAGAGCAGGAACGTAAAACAGCAGAGCGTCCATCTTTACGGGCGTGTAGAGCAAACGGGAAGTTCCATCGGTAGGGCACATCATGGGAGCGGAGGATCCTCAGGAGAGGTTGAAGCATCCGACGCTTCCGGAGGGTCAGCCAAGACAAGTCCTGATATAGTTGAACAGGTGCCCCATTGAAGTCAAAATTCCGCAGTAATCTAGCCTTGGCCATGATAGCTTCCTTGACTTGAAAATCGTGGACACAGCAGATGACATCTTGCGGAGCTCCTGCAGTGGACTTAGGCCAGAGTGCTCGATGAGCCCGATCCAGCTTAATCTTGTGAGAGGAAGGTTGTCCAAGGATACGGTTGAAGATGGCCTTCAGGGTTAGAAAGAGATCCTCCTCACGGGCAGCCTCAGGCAGGCCACGCACCCTGATGTTATTACGCCTCCCCCTATTGTCCAAGTCCTCCACATGGGCATGTAGATCACTGAGAAAGTCAGTTTGAGAGGCAATAGTAGATTGCAGCTGTGCGACATACGCCCTGGTGGTGTCATGAGCATCATCCAAAACCTCCACCCGATCCGAGACATGCTGTAGATCCTGGCGTATGGACGCAATTTCCACCCGGCAGGCATCCTTGACCTCTGCAATGAGAAGCTGAAAGTCCTCTTTAGTAGGAATTTGGGAGAGTAGCTGACTGAGATCTGGCAGAGCTGGAGAGGGCACAGGGTGGCCCGAATATGGGAGGCCAGCATCAGAGAGGGCATCCCAGGATGCAGGGGGAGCCCCAGACTGGGCAGGCATCTCCAGCCCAGGGGAGAGAGGAGGTGGTCCCAGGGGGGACAGTTAGGGGGCACCAGAGGACATCGCCGTGCCTTGTCTGAGCCTTTGCGGCTTGGGTGAGCAGGAGGCAGAAGGATGGGTAGCCAAGGGGAGAGATGAGGCAGAAAAAGGGGGGGTTGAAGGAGGAGAGGGACACCTGCCCTGACTGATAGGCCCAGAGAAGGTCAGCTTGGCTCCCAGCACAGGAGAGCTCGGTGAGGGGGAGGCTGAACAGTAGGGAGCAGCTGTAGGAAACTGTGGACTATGGTGGGAAGCTGACTGGCCCTTCACCAAGGACGCCCAAGATGGAGTCTCCGGTCCCTTAGGAGGAGAGGAAGGCAAACAATCCCCTTCAGCTACAGGTGGAGGGTCTGAGGGCACAGGAGTTCCACTCACCGCCGGGTCTCGATGCTGGAGAGCAGAAGGGCCGACAGCAGGCACTGAAGAGTCCGTAAGCTGCACAGCAGCGCCGTGCAGAGACGACCGGGTCCGGGGTGCTGAAGCTGCCGGAGTATCAGAGGCCGACTGCAGCAGGGGAGACGAGGTCCCGGGTGGTTCCGGCGGCAGCAGGGAGCCTGGTGGAGGAACACCTCGGTGCACGGAGGTACGTCCCTCAGAGCGGGAGCGCAGGCCCTGCGCAGGGCCCGTAATGGCGGACCGTGAAGAAGGTGCCAAGGCCCGGGTCGGCTGTAGAAAGCGCCTAATGCCACCGGGGGTCTCAGAAAGCAGCCGGGCAGCAGCAGGAGTGGTCCGGGAGCGGCGGGAGTTCCTCCCCATAGGAATGCAGGATCACCAGCAGAGGTTTAAGCAGATTTAGGGGCCAGCGGAGCAGGAGCCATCTCAATGTGCGGCCATACTAGTCGGCGCCAAGCCACGCCCCTGCATGCGGTTTTCTATATGGTTCCGTATGGTTTTTAACTTGAAACCGTATACGGGAACTGTATAGCAAAAACGTGGTGTGCATGCACCCTAACACAAAGTTCAGTCAAAATGATACTTCCTGTATTTACAGTTACGTGGGTTTATATAGACTGTAACATGTGCTGTGTGTAGCTCTCTCTGGAGGCGCCATCTTATACACATTGTTTCAAGCACGATGGGAGGAGGAGAGGGCTAGTGAGTTGCCATGTTAGCAAGCATATTTTAAATAATGATTTTACCTTATCCATCACATGAACATCATGTTTTCTGTAGTAACAGTGAAATGGATGCAAATGGAACACCCTTCTGTTTACATCCATCAGCATAGAGTTCAATGGAAATTTTTGGACTTACGAACAAAAAAAAGTGCATGGCAAGTTTTTTCTTCGTTAGAAAGAAAAATGGCAAGCAAATAGAACGGGCTTGAACTGAAAAAAGAACAAATCGTATTTTTTGTCAGTGCTTTTATTCCAGGCTTTGAGCTCTGTTGGATGTAAAAGCAGACATTGTAACACAAATAGAGATGAGCAAACTTTTGAAAAGTTCAGTTCTGCCAAACTGTGGCAAAAAGTCTGGTTCTGACTAAACTAACCTGTACATCATCAATAGCCCAAAAGGTGTGTTAAAAAATGGAGCCCTAAAATCCCTGTATTAGGCTAGGTTTCCACTTGGTTTTTTTTCTGGCAGTTTTTGGAAAACTGTCACTGCAGTTTTTGAGCCAAAGTCAGAAGTGGATCCATAAGGGAGGAGAAGTCCTTAGGTCACCTAGGAGTGTTTCTATATACTTCTGAGCTATTTTTAACCCTTACTTAATTACAAAGTTATGGCAACAAGTATGGCTATGGGTAAATAGATGGTACTGGGTGGTAACTAACAGGTTGAATAAAAACTAGACATGTGCAATTCGGTTCGGCACGAATGTCTAAATTAACGAATTTTACCGTTTTCGTGCATTCGGACCGAACCGAATGCACGAAAACATATTTTGAACATTCCCGAATAGCCACGATAATACGAATAGCAAAGTAACGAATACATTCGTTATTTCCCGACCATAATGCTGTAAATAACGAATGCATTCGTTATCTGTAAACGAACGTGAAGAATTCATTCTGATAACAAATATAATAAAAAGGATATAGTTTGATTTTTCGGATACATTCGGTATTCGGGTACATTCGGTAAATCTTTTTATTCTTTTTTTGGACTTTAGCGATCCTAAAAAATTATGGAGATACCTTTTTTATAAAAATTTCGTAGGGTATCATAAAAAAATTATAATAAAAAAGATACAGTGGTGATGGAAAAAATTGTATCTAATGAAATGTATCATTTTTATTATGAAATGTTTATTCATTTTTAAACAGGGATCAATTTATGTGAGCGGGTAAAGCACTAAAAATGTAGCCGACAATAATGAAAATGTAGTGTGTGCTTGGTTTTCACTTTTTTTAAAAACATTTTTTAGGTAGTACTACTACTCCCAGCATGGAACACACTCTTCCATGATGGGAGTAGTAGTTACCTGTACTAATTGACAGATCGTAGGGGTCCCTTGCGATCATCTTGTATAATGTATAGATGCGGTGGCTGCTCTTCTATGGTCCCCTGCACTCATGTATATGTACACATATTCATATTTCCCGCAGAGCTGTGATTGGCCAGATGGTTCCAGCCAATCACAGCTCTCTGTGAGAAATAGGAATATGTGTATATATACGGCCGTGCAGGGGACCATAGGAGAGCGGCCGCCGCATTCATACATTATACTGGAGGATCGCAGCGGGCATCAGGAGTGATACCTGCAGTGATCTTTCCTTTACTACAAGTACTAATACTCCCAACATGGAGCACACTCTGCTCCATGCTGGGAACTGTAGTACCTGTATTAATAGACAGATCGCAGCGGTTACACTCGCTGCCATATGTCTATTAATGCAGGTACTACAGCTCCCAGCATGGAGCAGAGTGTGCTCCATGTTGGGAGTATTAGTACCTGCAGTAAGGGACAGATCCCAGGGATGTCACTCCTCCTGACACCCCCTGCGATCCTCCTGATGTGAATGTCGGGATCAGCTGTTCTCAGGGCTACAGAGCCGGGAGAACAGCTGACGCTGAGCCGTAGGTATACATCGTATATCTACTGCCCAGCAAGAACTTACAGTGAGCTTGCAATGTGTATACAGTATACACATTGCTGGCTCACTTAACCCCTTGCTGAGCTGTGCGCTATGCGCAAGCCCAGCAAGGGAAGAGTTAACTTACACTGCTGGACAGTGTAGGTTAACCCTTTGGGCGGTACACACTATATACAGCTATCTATAGATAGCTGTATACAGTGTATACAGAAGACAAAGTCCAGCTTACTTCCCTCGAGTCCCGGGCGGGGTTCGTGTAGCTCCGCCCCCTAGTGATGACGTCATTAGGGGGCGGAGCTACAGAAGGGAACAAGGCTAATTAATCTGAAGCTCTGTTCACATTGTACGTTTTGTATAATGTGAACAGACCCTTCTGGCAGTGTCCACCCAGACAGGGAGACTCCAGCTGTTGCTAAACTACAACTCCCAGCATGCCCAGACAGCCAAAGGCTGTCTGGGCATGCTGGGAGTTATAGTTTTGCACCAATTGGTGGCTCCCTGTTTGGGTAGACATTGCATCATGGGTGCTCTCCCCAGCGGATAGCGCCAAAAATGTCATAACCAATTTTTTGTGTTTTTTTCTTCTCGTTTCAGATCCGTGTATGCAGAGGATTACTGCGGATTCGATGGATTACGGCGGATTATTTATTTTTTCCTTTAATAAAATGGTTAACGAGGGCTGTGGGGGAGTGTTTTTTTAAATAAAATAATTTTTCCAATGTGTTGTGTTTTTTTTTTTTATTGAATTTTCAAGGTTAGTAGTGGACGCTGTCTTATTGACGGAATCCATTACTAGGCCAGGGCTTAGTGCTAGCCCCAAAAACAGCTAGCGCTAACCCCCAATTATTACCCCGGTACCCACCGCCACAGGGGTGCCGGGAAGAGCCGGTACCAACAGGCCCGGAGCGTCAAAATGGCGCTCCTGGGCCTAGGCGGTAACAGGCTGGCGTTATTTAGGCTGGGGAGGGCCAGTAACAATGGTCCTCGCCCACCCTGGTAACGTCAGGCTGATGCTGTTTGGTTGGTATCTGGCTGAGAATGAAAATACGGGGAACCCTATGCGTTTTTTTTATTTATTTTTTTATTTAAATTAAAAAAAAAACGCATAGGGTTCCCCGTATTTTCATTCTCAGCACAATACCAACCAAACAGCAACAGCCTGACGTTACCAGGGTGGGTGAGGACCATTGTTACTGGCCCTCCCCAGCCTAAATAACGCCAGCCTGTTACCGCCTAGTTCCAGGAGCGCCATTTTTGACGCTCCGGGCCTGTTGGTACCGGCTCTTCCCGACACCCCTGTGGCGGTGGGTACCGGGGTAATAATTGGGGGTTAGCGCTAGCTGTTTTTGGGGCTAACACTAAGCCCTGGCCTAGTAATGGATTCCGTCAATAAGACAGCTTCCGCTACTAACCCTGAAAATTCAATAAAAATAAAAAAAAAACACAACACATTGGAAAAATTATTTTATTTAAAAAAACACTCCCCCACAGCCCTCGTTAACCATTTTATTAAAGGGAAAAAAAATAATCCGCCGTAATCCATCGAATCCGCAGTAATCCTCTGCATACACGGATCTGAAACGAGAAGAAAAAAAAACACAAAAAATTGGTTATGACATTTTTGGCGCTGTCTGCTGGGGAGAGCACCCATGATGCAATGTCTACCCAAACAGGGAGCCACCAATTGGTGCAAAACTACAACTCCCAGCATGCCCAGACAGCCTTTGGCTGTCTGGGCATGCTGGGAGTTGTAGTTTAGCAACAGCTGGAGTCTCCCTGTCTGGGTAGACACTGCCAGAAGGGTCTGTTCACATTATACAAAACGTACAATGTGAACAGAGCTTCAGATAAACTAGCCTTGTTCCCTTCTGTAGCTCCGCCCCCCTAATGATGTCATCACTAGGGGGCGGAGCTACACGAACCCGGCCCGGGACTCGAGGGAAGTAAGCTGGACTACGTCTTCTGTATACACTGTATACAGCTATCTATAGATAGCTGTATAAAGTGTATACCGCACAAAGGGTTAACCTACACTGTCCAGCAGTGTAAGTTAACTCTTCCCTTGCTGGGCTTGCGCATAGCGCACAGCTCAGCAAGGGGTTAAGTGAGCCAGCAATGTGTATACTGTATACACATTGCAGGCTCACTGTAAGTTCTTGCTGGGCAGTAGATATATGATATATACCTACGGCTCAGCGTCAGCTGTTCTTCCGGCTCTGTAGCCCTGAGAACAGCTGATCCCGACATTCACATCAGGAGGATCGCAGCGGGTGTCAGGAGGAGTGACATCCCTGGGATCTGTCCCTTACTGCAGGTACTAATACTCCCAACATGGAGCACACTCTGCTCCATGCTGGGAGCTGTAGTACCTGCATTAATAGACATATCGCAGCGAGTGTAACTTCTGACACCCGCTGCGATCTGTCTATTAATACAGGTACTACAGCTCCCAGCATGGAGCAGAGTGTACTCCATGTTGGGAGTGGTAGTACTTGTAGTAAAGGGAAGATCACTGCGGGTATTACTCCTGACAGCCGCTGCGATCCTCCAGTATAATGTATGAATGCGGCGGCCACTCTCCTATGGTCCCCTGCACGGCCGTATATATACACATATTTCTATTTCTCACAGAGAGCTGTGATTGGCTGGAACCATCTGGCCAATCACAGCTCTGCGGGAAATATGAATATGTGTACATATACGTGAGTGCAGGGACCATAGAAGAGCAGCCGGCGCATCTATACATTATACAAGAGGATCGCAAGGGACCCCTGCGATCTGTCAATTAGTATAGGTAACTACTACTCCCATCATGGAAGAGTGTGTTCCATGCTGGGAGTAGTAGTACTACCTAAAAAATGTTTTAAAAAAAAAGTGAAAAACACGCACACACTACATTTTCATTATTGTCGGCTACATTTTTAGTGCTTTACCCGCTCACATAAATTGATCCCTGTTTAAAAATGAATAAACATTTCATAATAAAAAAGATACATTTCGTTAGATACAATTTTTTTCATCACCACTGTATCTTTTTTATTATGATTTTTTTATGATACCCTGCGAAATTTTAATAAAAAAGGTATCTCCATTATTTATTAGGATCGCTATAGTCCAAAAAAAGACTAAAGATTTACCGAATGTACCCGAATACCGAATGTATCCGAAAAAAACAACACGAATACCCGAATACCGAATGTATCCGAAAAATCTAAACCGAAAATATTGCCGAACCGAAATTTTTTTCCAAAACGAAAAAACGAAACGAAATTAAACGAAATTTTTTCTAGTGCACAAGTCTAATAAAAACACCCTACATTAGCAGAATTTTAAATACTTTTTAAGATTAATGTTAAAAAATGATCCCTTTTTTAAGGCAGTTGCCCGCTGGTGGTATAGAAATTATCTCTTTTTAGGAGTAGCAACAGTTTTTTTTTTTTTGCCTGGAAAATAAAGAAACAGTTGCTTTTTACAAGCTGTGAAAAATGATTTGGGGTGTAGCAACATGATTAGCATCCTAGAAAGTGCACAATAGTGACACAAAACCCTCTATGCTGCTTTTTCACTAAGTGTTTAAAAAAAAAAAAAACCTTAACACTTAGCTTCCAATTAAAACAGATTTTGCTCAGACAGAACGGATACAGAATTCTCTCTGCTGCTACAATTATTATATATGTGTGAAACTACTCCTATCTGTGGTGTTCACTGCTTAGTGTCCCTCACAGAGCTCTTCACCTAACACCTGCTATTTCTAAAATGATTCCCTGAGGTCATGTTTTCTTTCATCCTTGCCTATCAACCACATGGCTCATACTATTGTAGCAGAATTTTTGCCAAACCGTCCAAAGATCATGTTCTAGCGAAGTTCTGACTGTGGTTCTATAGGTTTGGTTTGCTCATCTGTAAACACAAAATATCTAGCCCTGCCAGGACCTTCAACCTCAACAACATCACAGCAGAACTATGCAAAGAAGAAGCTGCTGTAGTTTGCAGGTTTAAGTGAAATTACACATGTATGCACCCATGTTTCAAAGATAACATTTAAGCTCCTCAATGGAGATGTTTTCAAGCCTGAAAGCCACAGTTGCTGTATCCAAGCTGTGAAAAAATAATCTAATTAATTAATCACTAATAGACCATTAAAACAATAACAAAACTGCAGTAACAAAAGGCACATATGAGAATGACATAAAAAATAGCAATAACCTTAGGTTTGTACATTCAGTTTTCCATCCAAGATTGCAGCTAACAAAAAGTGCCAATTCCAGAGCATTTCCATTGTTAGCAGTGGATGAAAGGATTGGACAGATAGGACGACGTCCTTGGTGGTAAGATAAGTCCCATTTGCAAAAGGAATAGTAACCTACTTGTCAATTTATTCATACGTTTTCAGGTGGAATTACATTGGTACTCGACAATGAAGAGTCCTAAGAATAGATGCTCTAGCATTATTTCATGAAGTGCTTACTAAAACGCATATATAAGCAGGACCTCTTTAAGTACAACTAAGGTGAATAGTTCTACCTCTGTATGTTTCTATGCTGGCTCACTAAGCAGTGTTAATAAATCTGATTCCCTTCAGAAATGCTTGCTCATCACATTCGGCGAGGTTATCGCTAAAGGCTTCTCCTCCTTGCACAACACATTGTGGTGACAGCTTGCATTAAATTAATGACAAATACCTTACTTTAAGATTACACATGTTTTTGCTTTTAATGCAAGAGCTAAATTGAAATCCCAAACAGGTGATTACTACACTTTGGCTTCCTCAGCGGAACAGCCATTAAGGACATTGTGATCGTCCAAGGGCCATACTTCCAGCAGACATTTGGCTCGGGCTCTCAGAAACATGGACCAAGTTTTAATTAGATTTCCATGAGATGATGGATGTTGTTTTTTAATGCAAGAATATGTGCTACATTAACAAGACTGCCTGTTCTATTTCCATCTGCAGCCACACAAAGACCCAACTCTGCGAATATCTGGACATGAAGCATTACAATATGCAGTCAATTTCTTTCTTGTTTCATCTTTTTTTTTTTTTTTTTTTGCAAATGTAAAATGTTGGCATGTTTCCTACAGTTTTATTAGACTTGTTTTATTCTTTTCCAGTAATAGGGCCTTTTCCTTTGACTTTGGGACAGCACAGATCAGACTTTTTGCCCGTAATTATTGCTAAAAAATGTAAGTTTAAAGTCACATGTAGGACAAGAAGGTCCAAAATTTACCAGGATTGAACCTTCCCCAGATGGTGCATGGTATTACATGGTATTCAGCCCTATTCATGTTAATGGAGCTGAACTGCAATACCAGTTCATGGACAAGTCTGCCCATGTTTTTGTCACACTTGTGGCAATGTACCATGGTAGCCACGGAGGCCCTCAGAAGGCCCCTGTGTAACAACAAAGCAATTGTGTCACGATCAGACTCCAGACAAGGACAGCATCTGTCAACTCCTTAGTTGCTGCAGTTGCTATTAACCATTGCATCTAGGGAGTTGAATGATGACATCAAGTTGATTTCCAAAGCTGGACGTAGATAGCAGCTAGAATGAACCAGGTGTAGAGCGGACTCAGCTTCTTAACCTGCCCCACACTTTCCTACTAAACATACTTCTTGCCCCACTTAATTAATAAATCTTTGTGTACAGGGAGAGATCAAAGCCATTGGGGCGAGAAGTAGCTTGTCTTTATTGCCCATTTTCCAGCTGATTTCTAAACTATAACTTCCCTTAAATTAGGGATCAACCGATATCGTTTTTTTAGGGCCGATACCGATACCGATAATCGGTGCAGGTTAGGGCCGATAGCCGATAACTTATACCGATATTCCGGTATAAGTTATTGGCTATTTAACCCCCTGCAACACCGCTGCAGATCATTGATTTAAAGCGGGCACTTTAAATCAATGATCTGCAGTGGCTTTTGCGGGGCCATAGACCGCCGCCACCACCCGCTTCTCTCCCCTACCTGTCCGGGTGGTCCGGGCCATCCATCCATCCATCCATCCATCGTTACTGTAGTGTTCGGGGCGTTCCGGGTGGAGGGTGGTCCGGTCCGGGCTGTCCTTCTTCTCCGGCGGTCATCTTCTCCACTCCGGGCAGGCTCCGGCCTAGTACGCTGCATAGACGTCGCTGCGCAGTGACACCCGTGCGCAGCGACGCACCTGACGTCACGGCGTAGCGGCGTCTATGCAGCGTACTAGGCCGGAGCCTGCCCGGAGTGGAGAAGAAGACGGTGGGAGAAGGACAGCCCGGACCGGACCACCCTCCACCCGGAACGCCCCCGGACACTACATGAAGGAAGGATGGCGGCGGGTCGAGGGGGTGGCGGTCGCGGTGCGGTGGGGGGCGGTGCGGGGGGCGGGGCATTATGGGCTTTTCGGCAAGATAATTGCCGATACCGATAATGCCCAAAATCGTGATTATCGGCCAATAATATCGGCCATACCGATAATCGGTCGATCCCTACCTTAAATGCAAGTTTGCAAGAAAATCCTATACAGCAGTAATAAAAAAAATCTAATTATTTTATCTATTTCATCATTTATCCTGCAAGTAGAACACTGTAAAAAGAAGAAAAAAAAAAGCCATGATAGCAGTCATTTCTTAACCCGCCTCCCAAAAAAACAGAAAAGAAAACAATCAAAAAGTAACATGTATTCCAAAGTTTTCCATAAAAAAAGAGCCCTATCATAGTGCTGTTAGGGGAAAAATAAAAAATTTATGGATCTTGTAATGTGGCAACACTAATTCAAATTTTTTGATGTTTCTGTTATAATAATGTAGAAAAAAAAACTATTAATTTGGTATCTCTGTAATCATACTGACCTACATTTCCTATGTGCTAGAACACAAGCAGGAAGAACTCGCCAACAAGTGACACAAGAGTACCATTGTTTTTATTTTTTGGTCTCACCATGAGCACTTTTAAAAAAGAAAATATTTATCCAGACAATTTTATTGTTTTAGAACAGCCAAAATCCCTTTCCACCCAAAAACATGCTTTTGCTCTGTACATTCTATAACTATAATAACTACATGGGAACTAATATGTCAAAAACTGCATAAAAATATAGCAGGCAAGGTATGTAAATATGAAAAAAATATATAATTCTGTGAAGGCATATAACACTGAACGCATAGGAGAAGAGGCTTGTTGAAAATATGATAGGAGTGCTCAATGTCAATTTGCAGCAGCAAAGCTAGTGAGATATTATCCATGATAGAGGATATTGATGGATGGAAAGAAAATACAATTTTCCCTCATTAAATGTCATTGTTAAACCACAGGTTGAATATGGAGCATAGTTCTAGCTTTAGTGCACAGACAGGACAGAATAGAGTTGGAAATATTCCAGACCTTGACAATAACCAAATGAAAGGTTCTTGGAATTAATTGCTGGGGGGGGGGGGGGGGGGGGGGATCAGAACAGCTTTAAACATATATAGTTATTGCAAATGGAACCAGGATCTCTCTCGATAATTGACGAAGTTAGTCCTTTGATCTGCATCAAATTATAAGACTGCTTTAGGGATATTAATATTCAAATACTATTTTGAAAATGGAAATCAATACTTGTCTCATGAATATTATTCTTGAGAGGGGTGAAAGATAATGCTTTATGATAATGCTTTATCTCCTCCCCCTTCTGGGATCAGATTCTGATATTTAAAGGTGCACTCTTGTTTCAAGTAGTCTGTTGGAGAATTCTGAAGTCAGAGCGGTGCTTAATTGTTCAGTTAGTCATGGAAGAACAGCTATAAAGAGTGTTTCTTGCTGTGGAGGAACTGACACATGTATTAATATATGTGTATCCCTTTGGGATTACTGTTGTGTTATTACCCTGCAGTTACATGAAGTGTCCAGTAGATGACAAACTGCACAAGTAAATGAACCGAGCAGTAACTAAAGCTGTGGCAGGAGAAGTCTGGAAATGTGCTTCTGGCCATCCTGGAATTGCAGTTCAGCACAGAGAGAGGACACATAAGAAACAGGCTGTCAAGGTCTGGTCCCCAAGAGTATTGCAGCAGCTAAGAGAAATTTGCTAGCAAGTAGTACAAGATCCAGAACTAGATGCAGAAATACCCTTTGTAAGCAGTGAAGAGAAACTTAAATGGGCACTATCAGAATTAAAAACTTTTTATATGTTGTACATTTTGACAAAATATTAACCTTTCTAATATACTTCATGAGAATGTTTTTTTTTCCTTTTTATAGAAATCATGGCTTATAAAATTATGGCTTTGTTGAGATGAAGCACATGCATGAAAAAAGTCCAGTAGGTGAGGGTGGGCTAGCACTTCTCTGTTCTCTCTCCTGTCTGATAGGACTGCTCTGTGCTCTCTCCTGTCTGATAGTACTCCTCTGTGCTCTGTGCTGTCTCCTGTCTGATAGTACTCCTCTGTGCTCTCTCCTGTCTGATAGTACTCCTCTGTGCTCTCTCCTGTCTGATAGTACTCCTCTGTGCTCTCTCCTGTCTGATAGTAATCCTCTGTGCTCTCTCCTGTCTGATAGTACTCCTCTTTGCTCTCTCCCGTCTGATAGTATTCCTCTGTGCTCTCTCCTGTCTGATAGGACTCTTCTGTGCTCTCTCCTGTCTGATAGGACCCCTCTGTGCTCTCTCCTGTCTGATAGTACTCCTCTGTGCTCTCTCCTGTCTGATAGGACTCCTCTGTGCTCTCTCCTGTCTGATATGACTCCTCTGTGCTCTCTTCTGTCTGATAGGACCCCTCTGTGCTCTTTCCTGTCTGATATGACTCCTCTGTGCTCTCTCCTGTCTGTTAGGACTCCTCTGTGCTCTCTCCAGTCTGATAGCACTCCTCTGTGCTCTTTCCTGTCTGATAGTATTCCTCTGGGCTCTCTCCTGCCTGATAGTACTCCCTTGTGCTTTCTCCTGTCTTATAGCACTCCTCTGTGCTCTCTCCTGTCAGATAATACTCCTCTGTGCTCTCTCCTGTCTGATAGGACTCCTTTGTACTATCTCCTGTCTTATAGGACTCCTCTGTGCTCTCTCCTGTCTTATAGGACTCCTCTGTGCTCTCTCCTGCCCTATCAGACAGTAAAGAGGAGTGCTTGCCCACCCTCACTTACTTGACTTTGTCCATGCCTGTGCTTCAGCTTGGACAAAGCCATGGTTTTATAAGCCATGATTTCTATAAAAAGAAAATAAAATTTTCTTATAAAGTATATTAGAAAGGTTAATGTTTTGCCAAGATGTACAACACATTTGTATCTAACAGTGTCCATTTAAAGCTGGTATGACCTTATTTACAGCCTGTGGAGGGATAAACTGAACTCACATACAGATAAAAGACCTTGAACTGCATTTTATTGACATTTTTAGGTTTAAGTAACACTGTGGAGAAGGACTATGTATGGATCATATTTAACCTTTTAAGGACGCCGGGCGTATGCATACGCCCTGCATCCCGAGTCCTTAAGGACGTGAGGTGTATGCATATGCCCGTGGGAATTCCGGGCCCCGCCGGTTGGGGACCGGACCGGAATGCCTGCTGAAATCCTTCTGCAGGCATCCCGGCACATCGCCGAGGGGGGTCCTGAGACCACCCACAATCCTCACCCCCCCCCCCCCCCCGCCATATCGGCGATGGCAGAAAATCGTATGTCAATTCAGACATGCGATTTTCTGCTATTCCAGGCCGATCACGCAGAAAATAGGGATGTTCAGAGCTGTCAGGGACAGCCCTGATCATCCTGAGGGATAGGAGCGAGGTTGCAGTGCTGTAATCTCCTCCTATCCCCTGCCATTGGTCAGAACTGATTCTGGCCAATGGCAGGAAAGGACAGTGGGTTGCCATGGCAACCCCCATTCTGCCCATCCCTGGATGTCGAGGGGATCATGGGGGGAATGAAAGTGAAAGTAAAGTGATCTTTACTGTGGCAACCACTAGGAAGGCCAAACTGCAACTCCCAGCATGCCCAGACAGCCAAAGGCTGTCTTGGCATGCTGGGAGTTGTAGTTTTGCAACATCTGGAGGGTCACAGTTTGGAGACCACTGTTACAGTGGTGCCCAAACGGTAACCCTCCAGATGTTGCCAAACTACCACTCTCAGCATGCCTAGACTGCCCAGGCATGCTGGGAGTTGTAGTTCTGTAACATCTGTCCCTTCAGATTTAGCAATTTTCATTACATTTTTGAAAATTGTTGCTCTGTTTTGAAGCCCTCTAATTTTTTCAAAAAGCAATAATATGTCCATTTTATGATGCCAACATAAAGTGGACATATTGTATTTGTGAATAAAAATAAAATTTATTTGGAATATCCATTTTCCTTACAAGTAGAGAGCTTCAAAGTTCGAAAAATGCAAAATTTTCAACATTTTCATGAACTTTTTGGATTTTTCACCAAAAGGATGCAAGTAACGCCGAACATTTTGCACCAAAATAAAGTAGAATATGTCACGGAAAAAAAAATCTCAGAATCAGAATATTCGGTAAAAGCGTTTTCGAGTTATTAATTTGTAAAGCTACGGTGGTCGGAATTGGGAAAAAGGGCTCAGTCCTTAAGGGGTTAATGTGCACTAAATGAAGGTAGCCAACAGCTGCTAGGGTAAAGATTAGGGTGGGCTGCAGGTGTTATTGTGGGTGAGAACAATATACTCTTTGCACTTGTATGTGCCATACTTTACCTTACCCTTTTGTTGCTATACATGGTTGTTTTCCTTTATGCAAAGTAAGTTTTAAGTCAGCCTTGTGTCTGTTTTATTATTCTCTCAAAGATTTTCCCAACAGGACCCCATATCCATACCTGGGATGATCTGTTGGGTGGAGGCACTGTTGCAGATGTGTAACCTGGCTCCAAGATACAGTGGGGATCAAAAGTTTGGGCACCCCAGGTAAAAATGTGTATTAATGTGCATCAAGAAGCCATGGAAAGATGGAAAAAGCTCCAAAAGGCATCAAATTACAGATTAGACATTCTTATAATATGTCAACGAAAGTTAGATTTTATTTCCATCATTTCCACTTTCAAAATAACAGAAAACAAAAAAATGGCGTCTGCAAAAGTTTGGGCACCCTGCAAAATTTATAGCATACATTGCCCTCTTTGCAAAGCTGAGACCTGCCAGTGTCATGGATTGTTCTCAATCATCATCTTGGAAGACCAGGTGATGTCAATCTCAAAGGTTTTAAATGCCCAGACTCATCTGACCTTGCCCCAACAATCAGCACCATGGGTTCTTCTAAGCAGTTGTCTAGAAATCTGAAACTGAAAATAGTTGATGTTCACAAAGCTGGAGAAGGCTATAAGAAGATAGCAAAACGTTTTCAGATGTCAATATCCTCTGTTCGGAATGTAATTAAGAAATCAGTCATCAGGAGCAGTGGAAGTTAAAGCAAGATCTGGAAGACCAAGAAAAATATCAGACAGAACAGCTCGCAGGATTGTGAGAAAAACTATTCAAAACCCACATTTGACTGCACAATCCCTCCAGAAAGATCTGGCAGACACTGGAGTTGTGGTAAACTATTCCACTGTAAAGAGATACTTGTACAAATATGGTCTTCATGGAAGAGTCATCAGAAGAAAACCTCTTCTACATCCTCACCACAAAAATCAGCGTTTGAACTTTGCAAATGAACATATAGACAAGCCTGATGCATTTTGGAAACAAGTTCTGTGGATGGTTAAAATTGAACTTTTTGGCCGGAATGAGCAAAGGTACGTTTGGAGAAGAAGGGGAACAGAATTTAATGAAAAGAACCTCTGTCCAACTGTTAAGCATGGGGGTCAATCATGGATCAATCAAGCTTTGGGGCTGTATTGCAGCCAGTGGCACAGGGAACATCTCACGAGTAGAAGGAAAAATTGATTTAATAAAATTTCTGCAAATTTTGGATGCTAACTTGATGCCATCTGAGAAAAAGCTGAAGTTAAAGAGAGGATGGCTTCTACAAATGAATAATGATCCGAAACACACCTCGAAATCCACGGGGGATTACATCAAGAGGCGTAAACTGAAGGTTTTGCCATGGCCTTCACAATCTCCTGACCTCAACATAATTGAAAATCTATGGATAGACCTTAAAAGAGCAGTGTGCGACAGACAGCCCAGAAATCTCAAAGAACTGGAAGACTTTTGTAAGAAAGAATGGGCAAAGATACCTCAAACAAGAATTGAAAGACTCTTGGCTGGCTACAAAAAGCGTTTACAAGCTGCCCCAAAGGGGGCAGTACAAGATATTAACTCTGTAGGGTGCCCAAACTTTTGCAGATGCCGTTTTCTGTTATTTTGAAAGTGTAAATGATGGAAATATAATCTAACTTTTGTTGACATATTATAAGAATGTCTAATCTGTAATTTGATGCCTTTTGGAGATTCTCCTATCTTTCCTTGGCTTCTTTATGCACATTAATACAAATTTTTACCTGGGGTGCCCAAACTTTTGATACCCACTGTATAGATAGGGATATAGATGTACAAAACCATGTGTTGTACAATGACTAATAGCAGATGAGAACTGTGTATTGCTTAATTTCTTCTATGGTGACACTGTAGAAAATGTTAAGACTTTTTAAAGAGAACCTGTGGCAAAAAAATGTATCCCAATGTCATTAAAAAGCTTGTATCCTGCAAAAGAATTAACAAAAAAATTGGGGTAGACAAACAAAATAAATAAACACACCTCTATGGGGTTATCCAGGGAAAAACAGAGCTGATTTCTTCAAAATACAGCGCCACATTTGTCCTCAGGCTGTGGTGTGTGGTATTGCACAGTTCAATAAAGTGAAAAAAGCCAAGATGTAATACCACACACAACCTGAGGACAGGTGTAGTGATGTTTTTGAAATAAGCTCTTTTTTTCTATTCCTGGATAACCCTTTAGTATTTTGTATTAGTATTTGTAAGCCCCAAAAAGCTACAAAGAAAAAACTTAATGGAAAGATTTGTACAGTTGTACTGTTTCAGTATTTTGGACCCGCTCCTGGTTTTGTACTGATTTCAAATACTGACCCAAATACTGTTTGTGTCTACTATATTAAGCTATATTGAATCAACACACCTATTTGTACCACCCCTTTTCTATGGAAGACCCTGCAGCTATATAAGTGATCTTCACACTGATCAGACCACAAAAACCACTTGATCCGACACAAGTTATTATTTTTGTCCTGTTTGATGCTGCCTATGTCTGGATTTTTTTTTTTTGATGGATTTCAAATAAAGTGTATTTTTAGTGCATAGTGCTGTCCTAAGCATTTTTTCAGTATTACTTTGGAGTATTGTCATGCACCGCATTTCCCAGGTGAACTGAAGACAAAAGTATTTCTACCTAGTTGCTTTTCATGTAATTTACACATTTAAATGGGCACTGTCACCAACTTTATTTTTTGATATGTTGTAGTACTTATGTACTACAACATATCTCTAATATACTTTTATTATTTTTTTTTTTTTCATTAAAAAGGTTTAATTTACATTTAAAAACCGGCTACTGAAAAAGGACTGATTTTGGAGTGGCAATCAGTCCTTTTTCATTTAGGCTGCACTCGCTCCCTGCCTGTCAATCAGACCGGTGGGAGCGAGCGCATTGGCTCCCTGGCCACTGGCTGGGAGGCCACTCCTCCCGCACATCGCCGCCGCCGCCTCGTTGCCGCCGCTGTCCCTGCACGCCCACTGCCGGACTCTGCAGTAACTGCAATTGTAATGAGGGAACGGGGTATGCGGGGCGGGGGGGGGGGTAGGAGGGAACGGGCTAGTGTCGTAGCAGGGGGGGGAACGGGCTAGCAAAAAAAAAAATAGGATGGTGGGAGCTACCCTTTAATAGTGCCGTACAGTGCTGAAGTAACATAATACAGATTCCAGCTGTTTCCTACTCTTTCCCCACCAGAGGGCACCACCTACATTTACGATGTAGAACTTGGTTCGGATTTCTTTGTTATATTGTTTTTCTACTATTCTTGCTTATAAAATACAGAAAAAGAGCCTAGGCTTTACACATACATGCCTGCCATACAATACTAGCTAGGGGTGCACATTCATTCATACATATTTTTCCCTCAATTTTTTTTTTTATTATTTGTGTAAATTATTAAATTATTCCAAACTGCACAACTGTTTGATACAAATGTCAGTTGATTCAGATTTGTTTGTTGTTAGAAAATATAACACATATGATATTGTATCCTTTCTGACTAAATAGAATGCAAGGTAAGATGAGATTCATATAAAGCTCTTCTTTTATGCTTTTTTTTTATTTTTATTTCACACATCACATTCTGAAAATACTGAGCAAGAAGTAGTGTTCGAGTAGAATTCTGTTCAGAAATTCTGGTGCAGCAGAATCCCATTGCTGTCAATGGCAGTCCGCTGCACAGTGCACACTATGGATTTTCTGGGCCATTCTTACTCATTCTTTCTGCAGAATCCGTGCGGAATACAATCAGGGGCGGACTGACCGGCCAGTCCGATCGGACGTTGTCCGAGGGCCTGGCCGGATACAGGGCCTGCCGCGGCTCCTGACGATCCAGGACCCTTGTCCCGGATCCCCAGCAGACAGCTCTAACTTCTCCTGTATGTGCGATACACCCACATACAGGAGAAGGCATCCCATCTGTGTGAGCCACACCTGCGTCTACACAGAGGAGACGTTAACTCCACATCCACACAGTGCAGGTGCCGATGACATCACTCATCAGCGCCTGCACTGTGCAGGAAGAAAGACGCGGGCCCCTGATCGCTGCGTGGGACATCAGGTGAGCATAATTTTTTTTTCAACCTGGGATTGGGGCAGAGGGGGAAAAACTTTGCTGACTACACCTACAGTGGGAGGACCCAGCTGCCTACAACTACTGTGGGGGGACCCCGCTGCCTATAACTACTGTGGGGGGAACCCACTGCCTACACCAACTGTGGGGGGACCCCACTGCCTACACCTACCATGGGGGGACCCCGCTGCCTACACCTACAGTGGGGGGGAGCCTGCTGCCTACACCTACTGTGGGGGGACCCGCTGCCTACACCTACTATGGGGGGACCCCACTGCCTACACCTACTGTGTGGGGGGACCCTGCTGCTTACACCTACTGTGCAGGAACCCAGCTGCCTACACCTAATAATTCGTTTTTTTCAACCTAGGATTGGGGGGGAAACTCTGCTGCCTACACCTACTGTTGGGGGACTCGGCTGCTTACACCTACTGTGCAGGAACCCACCTACTGTGCAGGAATAATTTGTTTTTTCAACCTGGGATTTGTGGGGTGGGAAACTCTGCTGCCTACACCTATTGTGTAGGGACCCCACTGCCTACACCAACTGTGGGGGGACCCCGCTGCTTACACCTACTGTGGGGGGACCTCATTGCCTACACCTACTGTGGGGGGGACCCCGCTACCTACACCTACTATGGGGGGACCCCACTGCCTACACCTACTGTGGGGGGACCCTGCTGCTTACACCTACTGTGCAGGAACCCAGCTGCCTACACCTAATAATTCGTTTTTTCAACCTAGGATTGGGGGGGAAACTCTGCTGCCTACACCTACTGTGGGGGGACCCCGCTGCCTACACCTACTGTGGGGGGACTCGGCTGCTTACACCTACTGTGCAGGAACCCACCTACTGTGCAGGAATAATTTGTTTTTTCAACCTGGGATTTGTGGGGTGGGAAACTCTGCTGCCTACACCTATTGTGGGGGGACCCCACTGCCTACACCTACTGTGGGGGGACCTCACTGCCTACACCTACTGTGGGGGGGACCCCGCTACCTACACCTACTATGGGGGGACCCCACTGCCTACACCTACTGTGGGGAGACCCTGCTGCTTACACCTACTGTGCAGGAACCCAGCTGCCTACACCTAATAATTTGTTTTTTCAACCTGGGATTGGGGGGGAACTCTGCTGCCTACACCTACTGTGGGGGACCCCACTGCCTACACCTACTGTGGGAGGACTTGGCTGCTTTCACCTACTGTGCAGGAACCCAGCTGCCTATACCTAATAATTTGTTTTTTCAACCTGGGATTTGTGGGGTGGGGGGAACTCTGCTGCCTACACCTATCGTGGGGGGGACCCCACTGCCTACACCTACTGTGGGGGGACCCTAATGCCTACACCTACTGCTGGGGGACCCCACTGCCTACACCTACTGTGGGGAGACCCTGCTGACTACACCTACTGTGGGGGGACCCTGCTGCCTACACCTACTGTGGGGGGACCCAGCTGCCTACACCTACTGTGGGGGGACCCGGTTGCCTACACCTACTGTGGGGGGACCCCGCTGCCTAAACCCACTGTGGGGGAACTCTGCTGCCTACACCCACTGTGGGGAACTCTGCTGCCTAAACCCACTGTGGGGGAACTCTGCTGCTTACACCTACTGCGAGGGACTATCTACTATGTTCCTACCTAGCTTATATGGGGACAAACTACACAACTTATTGGAGGGCTACCTACTACCATAGGGGTTTCATACAGGGGCAGCTATCTGGGTGGAGGGGGTGCTGGCTACTTACTTGACTAACAACCTGGCTACCTAACTTCATACCTGGATGCCTAACTGCTTACCTACCTACCTGGCTATCTAACTACCTACATACCTGGCTACCTAACTACCTACCTACATATCTTGCTACCTTCCTACCTACCTGGCTACCATACTATATACATTCCTGACCTTCATACATGGCTGTCTAAGTACCTAGCTAGTCAACTACCTACATATCTGGCTTTCTGATCTACCTACCCATTTACCTGGCTACCAACCTACCTGCCCTTTTACTGTGCAGTACACCAAGTAGGGCATTATTGCAGTTTGTGGGCCTATAAATGGGAAGATTGTGTAGAGGAGGGGAGGGCACTGGAAAAATGCAGAGTCTAACATGTTTGTCCTGCAGATGAGATCGGCATGGCAATCTGATCCAGGCGGAGAAGAAAATGAAAGAGGACACCGCTGATCAGAAAAGATGTAATTGTGAGTCCCTTTGTGTAACTGTAATCACTTTCATGGTATACACATCAGATGGGAGAGATTTATCAAATCCTGTCCAGAGGAAAAGTTGCCCAGTTGCCCATAGCAACCAATCAGATCGCTTCTTTTATTTCTAACAAGGCCTCTGCAAAATGAAAGAAGCAAGCTGAATGGTTGCTATGGGCAACTGGGCAACTTTTCCTCTGGACAGGTTTTGATAAATCTCCCCCCATCCTGTGTACAGCTGATATCGACCGCTATATGGTCCTGTATATAATCACCTATATTGTATACAGATCTCTGTACAGCTGGTCTCTACCGCTATATGGGCACTGTTTATAATCACCTATATTGTATTCAGATCTTGTATAGTTTATTGGTACAGTGTAGCGGTATTATCCAGTTATTCTGTGTTGGTATATATTTACTCATTTATACTGGTTTTATTGGTCATGGAAAATTATTTAACTTACGGTAAAGTTTTTCTTATGTATATAAAATGTTGTTTATTTTGTGTGTAGGGGTGGTTAAGGGATTTGGGTGCAATAGGGGCAGAAGTGTGATCAGCGGCAAAGCATCGCAGGGGGCCCTTGCTTTTTTTGGTCCGGGGGCCCTGAATGTTGTCAGTCCGCCCCTGAATACAATGCCTCCTATGGGTATGGCGATGCCCATGAGGTCTTAGCGATATATTTGGACATAATACCCAGCCACATTGCTGATTACTTTGTTCCTGATGAAGACTATTCTGAAAGTTTAAGGTGGGTGGAAAGTTCTGTCTCAAAATCCACAAGGAATCCTCATCTGATATCCTTGCAGTTTTGATGCAGGTTTATTTACAATTTATTTATGTACAGAGTTTCCCCGAGATAGACATAGGATACTTTATTTTTACTTTATTTTAATGTTGGACATTGGACTCTGTATAGATATGTTCAGAGGTGCAACCTAAACATTCTGGTCCCTTTGCAAAATTTGACTTTATAGGCCCCTATAGTTCTGCCCCTGGATGTATTTCCTAAAAAACATGCAGAGTTGGGCAGAGCTTGTACATTGTACAGAGACTGTATGGCCCCAAATTAAAGCAACGCTAAGGGTCTATTCACACTTCTGAATTTCCGCTTATAGCCCTAAGGCTATACAGAGGCATAAGGAGGTCTCTACTATGAAGCTGAAAGCAGACGATATGTCCGCAGTGTATACAGTTTATGAAGTGGTGTTTTTCTGAAACCTCTACTGGTTTATTATTTAAACCTACGCAAAAATGTTTTTTTTTTTTTTTCTTCCCTAATCTTAAGCCTCCTTCACATGTCTCCGACCATCCAGCGGTATTTTTGATAGTAGAAATGATCCCATTAATTCAATAGGACAGTTTACATTCATCTGGCGCCTCAATTTGGATTCCAGATTGTTGGACATACCAGGCGGAGGAAGGTTTCTTGCTGCATTCCGTTCCTACAGCCTGCACAAATAATGACCACTGGATCCTACACAACTAATGCCAACTCATGCACCCAGTTTTTAAGTTGGGCTCATGGATATACAGTGGTCCCTCAAGTTACAATATTAATTGGTTCTGGGACGACCATTGTATGTTGAAACCATTGTATGTTGAGACCAGAACTCTATGGAAACCTGGTAATTGGTTCTGAAGCCACCAAAATGTCATCCGAAAATAGGAAAAAGTCAGGATTAAACAAAAATAAGTAGATAACTAATATAGATAAAGCAAATCCTTACATATAAAAGTAAGAAAGATCTGCTGGGAGCTGTAAATCACTGTCTATGTCAGTGTTTCCCAAATAGAGTGCCTCCAGCTGTTGCAAAACTACAACTCCCAGCATGCCCGGACAGCCTTTGGCTGTCCGGGCATGCTGGGAGTTGTAGTTTTGCACCAGCTGGAGGCACCCTGGTTGGGAAACACTGGTCTATGTAGAGGACAGGAGCTTCTTCAGGGTCCTGTGCAGTACATGCAATGTCCTAAAAATTTAAAATGGAGCTGCCCTCACCTGGTGTCCAAAGGAGCAGCTAACCCTGGTACATGTAAAGAGTACAGAACATGTATTACCTCCCTGTACTGTAGGGGGCGCTACCAGACACCAGTCAGTGCATGCACTTCAGTAATACAGGGATTTTACCAGTAAATGCCCATTCTAATTTGTCGGTTCTTCCAGCCCTTGACACGTTTCACAGATCTGGAATGTTTGTAGTATTGTATGTTGAGTCTGGTTTCAACTTACAATGGTCCAGAATAGACCATTGTATGTTGAAACTATTGTATGTTGAGGCCATTGTACGTTGAGGGATCACTGTATTATACGTGAACCCAGCATTAGGGTGCGTTCACACGAGCGGATTTACAGCGGATTTTACGCTGCGGATCCGCTGGTGACGGCCCCGCTCTATGCTGCCTTTACATGTGCCTGCTTGTAGCGGAAATACGCCGCAACGAGCAGACACACTGCAGCCATGTGCGTGGCGTACTCACACATCGCGGCCACGCTCCCTGCTCTGAGCTAGGCAGAGAGCTCCTGTGATGTGCGAGTATACTGCAACTCGCACATCGCAGTGTGTCTGCTCCTAGCGGCATATTGCCGCTACAAGCAGGCACATGTAAAGACAGCATAGAGGGGGGCTTCACCAGAGGATCCGCAGCGAAATACGCTGCGAAAATCCACTCGTGTGAACGTACCCTTAGGGTGCGTTCACACAAGCGTATTATTGCTGCAGATTTTGCTGCCAATTGGCTTCAATGGGCTGCAAAATCTGCTAAAGCAAATCTGCAGCAGAAAATAAGCACGTGTGGAAAAAATCCAACAGAAGTGTGTAGGTACAGAAACTTACTGCGGGCTTTTTGGTATTATTATATTTCAGTTGATGGTTTATTTAAACCCAATGGGAGTGCAATGAGCTCAATTTTTTGTGTGTGACAATTTTCCCAACAAGTGCACCAAGTTACTAAGTCTGGTGCAAAAATCCGGTCAGATAAAATTCAAAGAAAAAGAGAAAAAAAGAACCTACAACGGTGGTAAATCTGCACCACAATTTTTTAGAAAACTGCATTAAAAGAAGCATGAAATAAACAAAAAACTTTAAAGGAAATCTGTTACCAGTGTCACCTGCACTATCTGTCGGTAACGACAGATAGTGCAGGTGACACTGATGACAACGGTACTTACCTTGTACCGTTCCGTGCAGTCATTCTTTGGTAATCTTCTAGGGTATCTTCATCTGCGGGCCCAGCTTGGAGCACGTGCGGAGCTTAGTGACGTCACTGCTGCTGTTCTCTAGCAGCGGGACCCAGCAGGGAGCAGCAGCGTCACTAAGGCTGGGTTCACATCACGTTTTTGCCATACTGTTTTCAATCCGTTTTTCTAAAGAAAACCGTATGGGAAAAAAACGGATGGAACAGTATGGGAAAAAGTAAACTGTATGCATTTTAAAACTGTATACTGTTTTTAAAAGTGCATACAGTTCCATCTGTTTTTAATTTTAAAAAAACAATACGTTTTTGAAAATTTTGTCCATTTTTAATGGGAGGGGTGTTGGGTGGAGACTTTAGGATTCAAATGCGCATGTGCAAAGTAAAAACCGTATGCGGTTTCCCTTATGGAACCGTATACATGTGCGTTTCCCATTGACGTCCATGTTAAAAAAAAAAACGTAGACAAAACCGTGGTCAACTATGGTTTTGAGTACGGGAGAAAACCGTATTGCAAGCAAACCTTACGCAACCGGATGCATCCGGGTGCATACGGTTTTCAATAATTTGCCTATGTACACGGTTTTCAATACGGTTCCATACGTTTTCAATAATAAAAATGCATACGGGAAACGTATTTGAAAAACATGCTGTGAACCCCCCCTAAGCTGGGCCCGGAGCTGAAGCAAACGGAGAAAATTTTTGATATTGTCCCTATCCCAAATCGCAGAGAATTTTCTGGCAAAGTCACATTCAACTTGTGACCCGCAACCAAAAATCAAATCAAATGTAGATTTTGTGCATCTGTCGTGTTGCGGTCATGTGACCACATTGACAGTCATTATATACGATATCACAATGTGACATCAATGTCTTCATGTCCAGTGACAAAAATCGCCATATAGCCCTAACCTTAGACAGATTTCTGTAGCATGACAATTTTGAAAAGTAGCAAAGAAATTCTGCACCCCCCAGCTGTCCGGCTTTGAGCCACAAATTGAAACAATAATCATTAAACTTGTTTGGCGCCAAAGTACAACAAACTTCCCAAATATTACGTCATATTAGATACGCAAAACACATTAAAATACTGGCAAAATAAAAATAAGCATGAAAAATGTCTAGGCTGAAAAATGTGGGTCATCAGCACAGAATAACATACTGAAAATGAGACGCAAAATACCCGGATATGAATCCGCCCGGAATCTTCTCCAGTCATCAGCATGGGAATGTCTGGCCTCAGCCTGCGATCAATAATAGAAAGGAATTGTTCACATACTGTAATATCATCAGATCTTCACATAGCAGCAGCCTGGAAACCCTGCATTGTATTACTGGGGAAGCTGGACAACATCCAAGCAGTGCCCCTATTGTTACTGCCTGTTATTATTACTGGGTATAATACCTTATGTATATACCACTTATTTATATACCCCTGAAATATGTTGTTATTGTTATTATTGTTGTTGTTATTGTTATATAATGATAGTTATTATCATTAATAATAATAATAATTATTATTATAATGATTTATGATAATTATATAATTATAATAATAATAATGTATTATTATTAATGATAATTATATAATAATTATAATAATATCAGTGCTGTATCTCTTCTACAGACAAGCTGAACAGTTAATGTTTCCTTGTCTTCTCAGAAGGGCACAGAAATAAAATAAATATGTCTGACAGCATTGTATGTGTGTGTGTTTATATATATATATATATATATATATATATATATATATATATATATCTCACATGAGACTTTTGTTATGTAAATAAAATAAAACTATCCTGTACATTTTCCTCCAGTTCAGTTTGCAACAAATGTTTAGTTTAGAAATATGTTGTGGAATGAGTGGTATTATATTAAGAACAAATCTTTCCTAACCTCCACATAGAGCAGTGTTTCCCAACCAGGGTGCCTCCAGCTGTCGCAAAACTACAACTCCTAGCATGCTCGGACAGCCTATATCAGTTTTTCCCAACCAGGATGCCTCCAGCGGTCGCAAAACTACAACTCCCAGCATGCCGGGACAGCCTATATCAGTGTTTCCAAACCAGGGTGCCTCCAGCTGCTGCAAAACTACAACTCCCAGCATGCCTGGACAGCCTATATCAGTGTTTCCCAACCAGGGTGCCTCCAGCTGTCGCAAAACTACAACTCCCAGCATGCCCGGACAGCCTATATCAGTGTTTCCCAACCAGGGCGCCTCCAGCTGTTGCAAAACTACAACTCCCAGCATGCCCGGACAGCCTATATCAGTGTTTCCCAACCAGGGTGCCTCCAGCTGTTGCAAAACTACAACTCCCAGCATGCCCGGACAGCCTTCGGCTGTCCGGGCATGCTGGGAGTTGTAGTTTTGCAACAGCTGGAGGCACCCTGGTTGGGAAACACTGATATAGAGATATAGGAAGAGACTTATACTGTTATATGTTACATTACACCTGGTTCACATACAGATACAATGTACAGATATAATGCAGCATAAATAACATACAGATCCTGTGCAATCCTTCATATTATATTGGGAATAAGGATTATAAGGACATTGTTCAGACATGGAAAACCTCTAACCTTTTATCACAGATTGGAAAATCTACTTTATTCCAGTTTTTAGAAAAAGAAAAAAAAACTAAGAAAGGAAATACTTTCATTTATTTGTAAGGGTGGATTCACATGCAGGCAGATATTGTGGCAGATTTTAATTTTTTGCATTTATCGCAATGGAACTTGCAGAAATTCTTGTTCCATTCCCTGAAATAACCCGATTCAGATAACCAGATTTTCAGGGTCCCGCCTAATCCCCAATGCTGGGGGCACATGCTGCAATTGTTTGCGTTTTTAGACCGTAGGAATGAAATGCATTTTAAAAAGTGCATACGTTTTATAGCAAATTTTGGACGTCTTTTTTATTTTATTTTTTAACACGTGAAACGCATAAATTTCACCTTTCATGTCACCCAAAAAATCGACTCTTAATCCTGCAGCAATTTTTTTAAATGCACCCTTTATTCCTGCACATAAAAACCGCTAAAATGCAGAAAAATAGCACCGTGTAGACTGAGCCTATAAATGTACAAGTAAAGAAAATAAATAAAATAAAATACTCGTATAGTGAGTGCACAATAATTATTATAATAATGATAATAGTCATCATCACCACCTGTCAAGACATGCTGGGGGTTGTAGTTTTGCAACAGCAGGAGAACCATATTTTGGATAACAAGAATAGTATAAAGAACAAAAAAAAATATTATAACATAACAATACCGCACTACTACTAATATATATTGTAATTAATAATAGTAACTACAATATTAATATACAGAGCGATATTATGCAAAATTTATTATCACTGACCCTTAAAAAAAAAGATGCCTCCAAATTATCTTTAAAATAATAATTATTATTATTTTATTATTATTAATAACATGAAAAAAATAATAATAGTAATAAAAGTCGATTATGTTAATAACACTAACATTACTAATCGTAACAATAACCTTAATGAGAAAATAATGGTAGACTTGTATCATGTAGATGTGATTGATACTTTATATTACTCTTATTTATCCTATAAATATGGCAACAATGTAATCAGTATCATAGGAAGAGCAATGGTTGGACCCCTCTGTTCTGTCTTATTTGATTCTTAGAAACTGTTTCAGAGAACCGCATAGATAAGAAGAGATGTGGAGAGAGGACCCGATAGATTTGGGGAGAAGACCCGATAGATTTGGGGAGAGGACCCGATAGATTTGGGGAGAAGACCCGATTGATTTGGGGAGAGGACCCGATAGATTTGGGGAGAAGACCCGATTGATTTGGGGAGAGGACCCGATAGATTTGGGGAGAGGACCCGATAGATTTGGGGAGAAGACCCGATTGATTTGGGGAGAGGACCCGATTGATTTGGGGAAAGGACCCGATTGATTTGGGGAGAGAGGGTCCGACGGATTTGGGGAGAGAGGATCCGACTGATTTGGGGAGAGAGGATCCGATTGATTTGGGGAGAGGGGATCCGATAGATTTGGGGAGAGGACCCGACTGATTTGGGGAGAGAGGATCCGACGGATTTGGGGAGAGGACCCGATAGATTTGGGAAGAGGACCCGACAGATTTCATAAAATTTCATATTATGCGGACAATAATGTGAATAATGGTTTTAGAGGGAACACATCACATAAGGAATTACTGGTATTTTGCTACAACTAATAATATTCTTCTCACTACTGTCATAGAGAATGATACAGAGTCATCTCTGAAGAGACAGCTACAAGGGGCATCGGATGGAGGGGTCCATGAGTATGAGATGTCTGTGGGTATACAATGGGCATAGACAGGAAAAGCTGTGTGCCAAGGTAAAATATAGGGCACAGGCGGAGCTGTGTGCAATGGCAGCATGGATGGTTAATATATGGGGCACTACTATGTGTCAAAGCTTTCTGTATTGTCAGTATGAACTGTGACACCAAAAGGCTGTATAGTGTTGTGTTTTCTAGTAGGACATATTGTATATACAGGCAGAGTTAGGCAGGGTTGTATATACTAGCAGGGTATATAGAGGGCAGGCAGGGCTGTGTATACTAGCAGGGTATATAGAAGACAGGCATTGCTGTGTATACTAGCAGGATATATAGAGGGCAGGCAGGGCTGTGTATACTAGCAGGGTATATAGAAGACAGGAAGGGCTGTGTATACTAGCAGGGTATATAGAAGACAGACAGGGCTGTGTATACTAGCAGGGTATATAGAGGGCAGGCAGGGCTGTGTATACTAGCAGGGTATATAGAAGACAGGCAGGGCTGTGTATACTAGCAGGGTATATAGAAGACAGGCAGGGCTGTGTATACTAGCAAGATATATAGAAGACAGGCAGGGCTGTGTATACTAGCAGGGTATATAGAGGGCAGGCAGGGCTGTGTATACTAGCAGGGTATATAGAAGGAAGACAGGGCTGTGTATACTAGCAGGGTATATAGAAAACAGGCAGGGCTGTGTATACTAGCAGGGTATATGGAAGGCAGGCAGGGCTGTATGTGCCAGTAGAGTATATAAAGGGCAGAAGGGCTGTATGCCATGGTAGGG
This sequence comes from Hyla sarda, assembly GCF_029499605.1. Taxonomy (NCBI): domain Eukaryota; kingdom Metazoa; phylum Chordata; class Amphibia; order Anura; family Hylidae; genus Hyla; species Hyla sarda. The sequence goes on from NC_079189.1 coordinate 84,891,112, forward strand.
TTACGGAATATAGAGGACAGGCAGTACTGTGCATACTCACATGGAATACAGAGGGCAGTCAGGGCTGTGTGTGCCAGCAGGGTATATAGAAGACAGGCAGGGCTTTATATACTAGCAGGGTATATAGAAGGCAGGCAGGGCTGTGTGTGCCAGCAGGGTATATAGAAGACAGGCAGGGCTTTATATACTAGCAGGGTATATAGAAGGCAGGCAGGGCTGTGTGTGCCAGCAGGGTATATAGAAGACAGGCAGGGCTTTATATACTAGCAGGGTATATAGAAGGCAGGCAGGGCTGTGTGTGCCAGCAGGGTATATAGAAGACAGGCAGGGCTTTATATACTAGCAGGGTATATAGAAGACAGGCAGGGCTGTGTGTGCCAGCAGGGTATATAGAGGGCAGAAAGGGCTGGTTCCAAGGATTAGGTTATAAGGAAGGCAGGGATATGTGCACTAGCAGGGTATATAGAGGGCAGGCAGGGCTGGTTCCAATGTCTAGGTTATTATGAAGGCAGGGATATGTGCACTAGCAGGGTATATAGAGGGAAGACTGTGTGCGGTGTAAATAGAGGGCAGGCAGGCAGTGTGTAGTATGAAGTGGGCACAAAGGCCTGGGTAGTGCCAGGATACTTAACACGAGAATGAGGCAGAGATAAAGTCCTCGTATATTACTGTAGCTGAGGGCACTTGAAGTGAATGATTTGCACTTGCTGGTAGAGGTCAATGGCTTCTTTCATTTGAATGTATGCAAAGCTTAATTGATGCAAATCTCCTCTGCAAGACTGATTACTGATGTAACATAAAGTCCACATTAAAGAAGACCCCCTACCCCCACCCTGATACTCACCACACTTATCTCACAGGTCAGTAGACAGAATAATCAAATGTATCATGTACCATACCATAAACAGCACAAATCATTCCATAATATTCCTCAAGAAACACAAAATAAGATAACTGTCCTAGCTTAATTTGTGAAGAAACCTAAGCTATCTCATATATGTAATCAAATATTTAAGAGTGAATATAGATATAAAAATATAAATATATTAAATGTATAATAATATTTCACAACCTCTAAGATAGTCTTTAGTCAAAGATAGATTTCTATTAGTATAATAATAATTAATTAATTAATGATCATCATCATTATCTGCATATATAAATGAACCTGCCTGTCCTCAGGTTGCTTATAATTTAATATAATAATGTAATACCTAACTATATAAACATTTTTCTTGAATTACAACTAAAAGTCAATTTATTTGCATTTTCATCTTTTATTATCAACAATCAAATAAATGGCACACTTTTCTTTTGGAAAACAAAATGCACATGTAAAAAAAATGTCCCTTTTTTTTAATAGGCATTCATAATAACTACATATAAATAAGTGAACCCTGAACATTCAATCATCATGGTTAATATGCTCAGGACTGGGGAGAAAATAAAAGACAACATGCAGATTCTTAGAACAAAAATGTAAAAAAAAATTAAATAAAATAATAATAAAATGTGTGAAATCCATTTGAATAAAAAAAATAGGGGAAATAAATAAAAATGTCAACGAATAAACAAACAGACAAACAAACATTAGAGGACCCAGATCCTTTTCTCCATGGAGACATTATATAGACTAAGGATTCCACATCATTTACTTTAACAATTGTCGACATTGTGTACTTATAATAACACCAAACAACTGTCACATTATAACACTGCTGGGAAAGACACAAATAGAAAGCATCAACATCCACCTAATATCTAGAGGTCTTGTGCCTTTTAAAATGAATTTAAAAAACGTAAACATAAAACAAACAACCATTTGAATGTGTAATTGTAATAAATAGATTCTTCTTACACCCAATGCAGAATCAGATCCTGCAGCACAGTGCAAATCATTTCTGTCAATGTAGAGTCCAGCAAAGAATAGTCATAATGTACGAATGTGCTAAACCAGAAGAAACAGGGGGATAAGCAGTTTAAACATAGTGCTAATAATTCATATATCAGACAAGGAGAGGGGTGCGGAGTCTTCGGTGCCTTGTTTAACCCTTCCACTGCCTCAGTGACCTGTCCTTTTGGCAGTGAAGGAGTTAAATTGTCTATACAGCTAAAAATTGTCCTTTTTTGAGATGATTTTCTGGAGGTCTAGAGAGGATCTACTGCTGGGTGCTCAGGCTTTTGGCATCCTCACCAAACCATTCATACTGGGTGGTCTTCTATCAGCCCTAGTACCAGTCTCTGACACTTTCTGCTGGAGTCTGCACTCAACCTTCTTTCCCTGAAGCCAAGTTTCACCTGTGTGATCCATGGAGTCCCCCCAGATGTGGTTCCACCTGCTGGATGAGCCTGGTTTTGAGTTGTCCTGGACAGGTAATGTAGCTGAGGTGAACAGATGCCCCCCCATCATCGTCATTGTCATTCTGAGTACTAAGAACAGTAACAGCAGGCAGCGACTGACCTTGCAGATCTCAGCACTAGTGATCATGCTGGGGAGTTCAGAACATGCTCTTGACTAGAGTGGCTTTGGTACTGTTGGGTCTCTGTAGGGAGGATAACACACTGGCAAATGGACCTCCTAAGGAGTCAGGGATGGAAGTGATGGTACCACCTGGCCCAGTGGCCCAGCCTTGTGCCCCTCCAGTGCCCCCTACCACAGATGCAGAAGACAGGCCTCCAGGTCCTTGCACTCCTTTCACTTGTTCTGTTGGGACAACAGACCCTTGCGATCCTGTAGGGCTGGGGCCACCACCGCAGCTTTGGGTTGGGTTGGGGTTATTACCTGGGCCCCCAGTACTGTCAGGATCGGTGATCTTGGTCTCTTTACTTTCATCATCTCTTGAGGAGTCGGATTTCTTCCCAGAGGAACCATTCTTGGCTGCAGCAGCTGCGGCTGCTGCTGCTCTTTCCTGCTTCCTGAACTTCGCCCGACGATTTTGGAACCAGACCTAAGGGTGGGGAAGGGAGACGGGACACCAGGCAGATGGGGGATTGGTAGAAGTATGGGTCATATATGAAGGGGTGGTGTATGGAGAGATTCAGGCATTAAATGAGAAATATAAAATTATGGGTTTATAGGATTGGAAGGAGAAAGTGTGAGGGGAGGTAAAAGATGGAGGGGAGGAAATTAGGAAAAAATAAATAAAGAGTTTATTAGTATATACATCACATATAAATTACACATTGACATATAAACTTTTATATAGGAGCAATACTATCCCATCTATTAATTCTGACTATAAATATATTGATATAACAATCAGCATTATTGCACCAATTTATGTACATGCAATTATATATATATATATATATATATATATATATATATATGTAGTAGAATATATATGTACCTGTACTCTGGCTTCAGTGAGGTCTATCTTCAGAGCCAGCTCTTCTCTGGTGTAGATGTCAGGATAATGGGTTTCAGCAAACACCCTCTCTAGCTCCTTTAGTTGGGCGCTGGTGAATGTGGTCCTGATCCTCCTCTGCTTCCTCTTCTCATTGAGACCACCATGGTCAGTGAACAGCTTGTAGGGAACTGTGGGGGCAAAAGAGATAACACGTTTAGGAGAAATCAGAAATCATCCAAAAAACTCCACATTACATAGTACAAGATGTAACACTGTATAAAAGTATCTAAATATAAAATGTATCTATCTTGTGGAATGATGTGAGTGCATATAGAATATATATTATTGTAGATGAGAGTCAATGCAGGTGTATATAGGACAGGTCCAATTCAGAAGTCACTAAATAGGAATAAGGTAAAACTGTCTCTCATGGTGTCATCTGGTGATGTGTATGTGTCAGCAAATCTGTGAAATCCCAATAAAGTGGCCAATAATGTGTAGTGTGGTGGCCAGGTATGAAGTGTGGTGGCCAGGTATGAAGTGTGGTGGCCAGGTATGAAGTGTGGTGGCCAGGTATGAAGTGTGGTGGCCAGCAGCAGCTGCAGTTGTGGTCCAGTTGAGTCCCAGCATTTTAGGACAGTGTCTTCTGGTGTGATGAGTCTTTCTCTTGGGTTATTTAATTATTTGCTAAGCTTTACGTCTCATCCCAGAGTAAATAAATTATGCCTATCATTTTGGCAGCTTAAGATAATTTTGTTGGCGGTTCGGGTGTGACTACCAGGATAGTGTAACCCTGTAACTGAATTACTCCTCGCCTGCAATCGCTTCTAACGTGATAAATTCTTTCATTTGTGTAAGCAAATTTCGTTTGGTAAATACTAAACACATTTCCATTTTCAAATGCAATCAAGAATTCCTATATACAAGGGGAAAAAGGCTCCTTGCAAGGATTAGGGTGGGGGGAGAAGAAGAGCTTGGAGAAGACCTCCTTACCTGCTGCATAAGGGCTGCTCTGGTGATCCCTGAGAGTTCCAAGGCTGCAAGATCCTGGGGTGAGGGATGGACAGCCTGAGGTGGCCCCAAAAGTGGTCCTGATAGGGTTGTACTGGAAGCCACTGGCTTGGCTGCAGGAACTGAAGTCTGCATAGGCAGATGCCAGGCTCGAGGTGTCCATGCCAGCCATACAGGACTCATAGGCAGAGGAGTTAAGGTAAGAATATTCCATTTTATACATTGAAAAGGCTCTGGAAGTCTCACCAAGGAGGTAAAGAACAGACTGGGAGATGAGGGCTGGTGGTGATGACTTGGAGGAGGTGATGTGCTCTGCTCCACGCCTGCCTCAGCACTGGCCTCCTTACTAGCAGCAGAGCCTAGTTTTATGAAAAAGCCTCCTATGAGATGCCTTGCCTGAGGTCTCCAGAGCATAGAGTCCTCATAATAAACTTGGCTCTTTCCACTTGGACAATAGCAAAGCGGTTGGTCTTATTGCTGGCGCTTTTTACATGACAATAACTCATCAGTCTATTGGGCTGGCACTGGGGGGACTTAGCTGTCCAACCTCCCTATCATTGATTCCTGCATCTCTAATTAGAATTTAATAGCACACCATCCTCTCCCTTCTAACCAGCTCCCTGCCCTTTAATTCAATCACACTCTTTGCAAATAATGAAAGTTGGGTGACGATTCTCCCTGATCCAATTTCCCCACCCCCCAGCTTTTAACCGATCATATATACCTTTGGCAATAAATTGAGATGCTGTGTTTTTAACTCTTATTTGTTGTGTTTTTTTTTTGTAGCCCCCTAGCAGGCTTCACATCACAGCAGCCATAATGTAAAGGGTTAGTTACATGCCACATGGCAGGGGCACTATGGAGGCATCAGCACCTTGGTCAGGGGCTCCCTGTGCTGTATTCTGGTGCTGTGGGAAATTCACAGCTTTTGCAATATGCACATAGATGGATGAGGAATATAGGTAAAGTCTCCCTGCATTCGATTCCTTCTCTTCTGTTATTAAAACCCCATCTGCCATTACATTTATATGCGCACATCTTGCTGTATATCAATATTTTATATCTTATTTCACTTTATTATTTTATTTTCTAGTTTTACACACACACACACACACACACACACACACACACACACACACACACACACACACACACATACACACGTACATAGGAGTGCTGGCTGAGTGCAATTGTACAGTTCATAGTCATGTCATATATAGTTTACATAGGACTGCAGGAATGAGAGGTACCACATTACAAACATAGCTGTTTTGCAATATATCTATATCTATCTATCTATATATCTATCTATCTATCTATATATATATATAGATATATATAGATATATATATATAGATATATGTATATATATATATGTATGTATGTATATATATGTATGTATATATATGTATGTATATATATATGTATATATAAATATATGTATATATATATATATATATATATATATATATGCACTTCTAATATCTATATGCCTATGTATGCGTTGTTGTTATTGTTTATCATTGTTATTATTATTTGATTTAGTGGCCTGTCCCTACAGCCTTGTTTCCCAACCAGGGTGCCTCCAGCTGTTGCAAAACTACAACTCCCAGCATGCCCGGACAGCCTATATCAGTGTTTCCCAACCAGAGTGCCTCCAGCTATTGCAAAACTACAACTCCCAGCATGCCCGGACAGCCTATATCAATGTTTCCCAACCAGGGTGCCTCCAGCTGTTGCAAAACTACAACTCCCAGCATGCCCGGACAACCTATATCAGTGTTTCCCAACCAGGGTGCCTCCAGCTGTTGCAAAACTACAACTCCCAGCATGCCCGGACAGCCTATATCAGTGTTTCCAAACCAGGGTGCCTCCAGCTGTTGCAAAACTACAACTCCCAGCATGCCCGGACAGCCTATATCAGTGTTTCCCAACCAGGGTGCCTCCAGCTGTTGCAAAACTACAACTCCCAGCATGCCCAGACAGCCGTTGGCTGTCTGGGCATGCTGGGAATTGTAGTTTTGCAACAGCTGGAGGTACCCTGGTTGGGAAACACTGATATAGAGAGATGGAAGAGACTTCTACTGTTATATGTTACATTACACCTGGTTCACATACAGAAACAATGTACAGATATAATGCAGCATAAATAACATACAGATCCTGTGCAATCCTTCATATTATATTGGGAATAAGGATTATAAGGACATTGTTCAGACATGGAAAACCTCTAACCTTTTATCACAGATTGGAAAATCTACTTTATGCACTCCGGGCATGCTGGGAGTTATAGTTTTGCAACAGCTAGAGGCACCCTGGTTGGGAAACACTGCTTTACAGTGTAACTTAACCCCTCTCTCTCCACCAAGAACATCCTGCCTTAAATTGCAAAGCAAGCGACATTATTACACAAAGATGATGGTTCCCATTCCA